>NW_026999305.1:300000-376277 GCF_037126465.1 Ornithodoros turicata
GCGTATAATTGGAGAGATATAAAGTCATACCACGGGCGAGGCTGGCTGCCCAGAATCCGAAAGTTCCAATTGTCATAATGCTGTGATTGCAATTCCCAGCCAGAGCCAGGTCTTCTCCTGGTGAAGTTAGTCTGCCCATAGTTGGGAAATAGACGTCACCAAGTGCGTTATTGATATTCTGTATGCACCATTCAATATCGTCGCTGACAACTACGAAAACCGGCTCCTGGTAGCGCACCCTGAAATACCACATGGCTCTGTCAAGGAAGGCCGGAATGGCGAGGACACCCATGTAACTCTTCCGGATCTTAGCAACGTAATCACCCCGACGAACGTGGACACCAACGAACGTGGGATTATGACGGCGTGCCTTCAGTTTGGACAACGTCTTCCAAGTCTGTCGTATTATGTGATCGTGAAAACGAAACTGAGCCATAATTTCCTCCTGGTATTGGTAGTACATTGTCCAGCTGTTGGGGAAGCCGGTTAGAAAAACGTACGATTCGCTGATATTGGAGTATGCGTCGGACATCCAGTTGTCGGTGATCTCCATCTTCTTCCAGGGCAGGCTCTGCAACCCACGGGTGAGGAGTGGAAGGGTGATGCGAAAGAAGGGTGCCAGCTGACGATACATGTCTGGATGAACGTAGGCTTGACGCCGGTTAAGCTTAGCCAGAGCGTAGAGGAGAGCATAGCCGGACATCTGGTTGCCTAGGCGACCTTTTGTGTGTAAGGTCCACGCACCTGCGAGAAGCAACGGAGGTGAGCCGTTGGATTTGCTTTTCGTAGACAATTATCGTTCACACACATAGCTCACGTTATTCGATGCTCGATGCTACGATACGATAATTGATAGCGTCCCGAGACGACTATGATAATGATGAGCGACTTATGTGCATCCATTCTGCCCACCCGAGGCATTTTTTTCGCGTGCACCGAAACTGCAACGCACTGCTAAAAAGGATGTAAGATGTACACGCCTACTGGCCCACTCTTTCCTGGTGTCCTCGCTTCATTTGTATGCTGCTTATAGCCACAGTTGCTTCGCGGCGCTAACATGAAAGAAAAGCCACCAACTGAACGTCCCTGGCGGAAGACATGTACCAGTTTTTAGTAGTGGATGCGATCTGGATTGCAGTATGTTGCAAACCCATGTGCCGTTTAAAAAAAGAAAGAAAGAAGATAGAACAAAAACAAGGGGAAAAGGTGCTGACGCCGTGACTGCAACCTTTCTGATTTCCTGTGAGGGATAGTTGGAGTGCCTCGAGTACAATTACAAGTACAGTTTTTCCAGAGTCGTTTGATGTCATTTTTTTTGCACGTCGGAGGCTTCCGTGTGTGTGTCGTCCAGGTTTGCAGCATGGGTCACTAGCTCGCGCTGTTTACGTCGTCTACACGAAGTTTAAGTATTCTTAGGTTGCACAATTTTTGAACGAGTTGATTTCAATTGAATTTGAATTTATATCGAATTCATTGCTCAAGTTGCTTTCTTTTTTTGCTCAGCATGAAGCGTGAAACTTGAGCGTGACGTATGGCGTTGTGATCATTTGGGCCGCATGCTTCTGTTATCCGATCCGTGTCTAGGGGCTCAAACCCGACAGGCAGTAACGCAGATGTTTGGCGAAAATTTTTTTCTATAGAGCCGGTAATGGGACGTGGAAATGTAGTAGAAATTAAGTTGCTGTAGGCGTTTTCCAAGGCTGGCAACCAACGAAAGTGATATTTATGTCCAATATAAAATGGTGACGAAATGAAGTACAGGCGCATCTGGGATGTGCTCATTCACCAGATCTTCCAGCCCTAAACATTTAGCGATTGAGTGGTCTTATAATGAGGGGAATATCAACGCCTTTCGTGTTTTTCCCTCTTCAGCTTCCGTACGGGATCAGTACGAAATATGACTCGATTTTTTTACGATGTCAGCCGTTAAGGGCAGACACAGCCAAAACCGAGTGATCGTCCGCTGAGAACGGACGGGCGTCACGTTAACCGCCATGCGAAAACCATAGCAACGTGCCTGCATGCCATTCAGTTCTGCCGGCATGGTCCTACAGTGAGGCCACGAACATCTGCCCGGTGGGACATTCCATTACCAGCAGTCAGGACTCGTGTGGAGGAAGGCCGTCTCCTCTTCAGTTGCTCGGTGTTTGATCGCTGCCCGAGATCGCCTGTGATATCGCCATTACATTATAACAAGCCTCAAACATTGATTCCAATTCCATTCCAATTCCAATTGCGTAGCCGTCCCTTCAATATTTAAACACTGCGAATCAACTGTGGCACAGACAGAGAGAGAACAAAAGAAAGGAGAGCTAGTATGCATCCACGGGCCACTTCAGCGGAAAAAGTGCTGACTCTTCCGCCTGGAAGGTCATCCGGAAAAGACAGGGAAAATCTCAGACAGCAGAGCGGGTCGTATCATTTATTCCAGTCGCCTTGAAGCAACCGCCAATGTGCAGGCTCATTATCCATTCCATCTTGAAAGGAAAAAAAAAAGAGAAAAGAAAATGAAATTGTCACCTGTAAAGTTTGCCTTGTGACGAAACGTCCTTGTTGGCGCATGATAAAGCACCACAACTGCGAGAATGAACAGCACTATAGAAATCCTAACCCATCTCTTGTCAAGGCAGGACCAATTGTTTCTGCGTGCGAAAGAGAATGCAAGAATCCAACACGGAACGTGCGAAGTCAGGATTCAGGGTTGCTGATTGTATTGTTCGTAGTGAACATCTTGAAACTGCTTTTTCCATGCAATAACTGTACTACCTAAACATCTAGTGGCCTAAGCCGTCGAGTACTCCGAATAATACGCGTATGTGTGTCGTTCACCCCCAAGTCAAGCTGCGTCCCGAACGCGCCCCCTACTCGTGTAGCTGCAGCTGCCCCATCCCTGATTCTACGAACGGACAACATCAACACCTGAACCCACCGTATAGAGAACCGGCAAAGCTCTTCGTTTATAGTAATGAACGCTATAAATGAGACGATATTTTCCTTAAACAAGAGCGTAGCCTGTGTTCTCGGATTCATATGTGAGTTATCTGAATGACAACGTTCGAAAAGACACACCTTTCTTCAGGGGCGCCTGAGACTTTGTTCATGCATATTGCTTGTGAGCCATCTGTACTTCTTGCGCAACACTTGTACTGTAAATTGCACCAGATAGGGAATATTCTATGAATGAAATGCATGCTCGTTAATGAGCACTTCACAGCGAGCCACCTTAATGTAGAAGATAGCGATGACAATGGGAATGCTTCCTTTGCAGAACGGATCGTGCCCTATTTGCAAGCTGTTTTCCCTTACATATTGTCGCTACCTGCTTGATGTTTAAATGCTTCGTTTTGATGTCCCGACCGATATCTCTCGCGTTTGCCTTTTTAGTTGTTAGGTCTGATAGGTTTTCCTGCTAATTTTAATGCGTTAGTCACTCAATTTAATCCTAACGCTACCCACTTTAATCCAGTGGTCAACTAAATTAATCCAAAGAGCTTAAACCCAGGCAACGCGCAATATTGGGCCCGTACTGACTCATTGGCCCGGTGTTGGCGATACGGGCCCATATATACCAGGATTTTCTCTACGTTGGCTCAAACTTCGCAGCATGGGAATATGGGATCCATAGTGCCAAGTTCGAGGCAGTAATGGGGAAAATGTCGGCAATATGGGCCCCATATTGCCCGTGTGCGCCTCATATTGACTGAAAATGCCGAAAACGTGACGTACCCGTATTGGTACTTGCACCAAATGGCCAAGCAGTACGGCAATATAGGACGTTGAAGCGTGTGAGATACACTACTCAATACGTCGTTACATCCAACGACTTCCCGAAGAGGATACACATTGTTCGAAAGAGTCAACACATTTCTCAATCCCACATTAGCATGAACTATAACTCAAGTAGTGCACTGCTAACTACCGTCCCATATCACTAACTCGTATACCGTGCAAGATATTGGAACATATCATCTGCAGTCATCTAGTCCATCACCTTGAATCAAACTCCTTCCTTTGCCCTTTCAACATGGTTTTCGTAAACATTTTTCTTGTGAGACTCAGTTGGTATGTTTCATTCATGATATCCATCACCTTTCGGACAAAGGAACTGATGTTGATTGTATATTTCTGGACTTCAGCAAAGCATTCGATAAGGTCCCCCATAATATGTTGCTTTTAAAATTGTCCTTACTAAATATTGACCCTAATGTATTATCCCGGATTCAGTCTTTCCTTATTGGGCGGTCACAATTTGTCACAGTAAACAATGTCACCTTTGCCCTAACCCCTGTATCATCCGGCGTCCCCCAGGGTTCCGTCTTGGGCCCGCTACTTTTTCTCGTATACATTAATGATTTACCTGGGTGCGTCAGGTCTTCCATTCGGCTTTATGCCGACGACTGTGTAATCTATCGAGCCGTAACTAACCCCTCTGACCTTCATATTCTGCAGTCAGATCTAGACTCCGTTCTTGACTGGTGCTCAGCTTGGTCCATGGAAATGAATATTAAGAAATGTAAATATTTAAGAATCTCGCGCTCACGTAGTCAGCCACCCACGTTTTCATATAAAATTAACGATGTCCCTCTCGATCAAGTATCTGAATATAAGTATCTCGGTGTTCATATCTCATCAGACCTCTCTTGGAAGTCCCATATCACGCATATTTGTAATTCAGCTAACTCTTCTCTTGGCTTCATCAGACGCTCATTCTACATGGCCCCGTCCAAGGTTAAGCTACAGCTATATAGGTCTCTCGTGCGACCAAAATTAGAGTACGCATCATCACCTCATCAAAATGTTAGAATCGATACAAAACCGAGCCAGCCGTTTTATACTCTCAAACTACCATCGAATATCAAGTGTCAGTATCATGAAAAAGGTTTCTGGGTCTACCCTTGTTAGCATCTCGTCGCAAGAATGCTCGTTTCTCACTTTTTCGTAAGGTATTCTATCATAACGATCCCATTCTCTCCTCATACATTTCATCTGCCACTTACACTTCGCACCGCATTGACCATTTCCGTAAAGTGCGCATTTCGCATGCATATACTAGTGCCTTCTCTAACTCCTTCTTTGTTCGCACTGCGTTGGAATGGAACAGGTTGCCTCGTGCTGTTGCTTCCATCCAGGACTCGCCCACCTTCAGGGACACCTTATCTGAGTTACTAGATGGGTAGAAATCCAGCGAACCGGTAGAATGTAGGAAGGAGTTGCCTCAGGACAGAAGCCGCCGATATTTCGAACAGAGACTGTTCTTCTTCTGGGCACCGTCCTCATCATTGGCATGGTATTTAAAGGGTTAGGTGTGACGTGTTTAAAGGTTCATGCGAATTGTGGGTCAACTGCCCGGAGGGAAGAAAGGTTCCGTACGGGGTTTTACGGCCGGAGTGAATAACTGCTTTGTTAGAGTGTGGAGGGGATTATGTGAACGTAGTGATCTAGGCTACAGACCGGTTACAGAAAAATGGAAGGTTCACGAACACGTGGACGAAACGGGACAACAGGCAAGAATTGGCAAGCATAGCGAAAGATAAGGAGGTTAGTGATTACGTGGGGAAAATTCCAGAACCAGCAATGTTTTTTTTTTCTTTTTTTTTGTAATGCAAAGTTGTGGCACGCAATAAAGAAAGTAGAAAGCAGTGGCCATGCAGAACATAACAGATGATAATGGAGGTAGAAGGGAAAAGCATATTTTATTTGTGAAGTGTTTCTAGGGTGCCTTGTGATTTGTTGATACCGGACGGGTGAAGAGCGTTGAACTTGTATATGAGATAAGACTCCCTATCACGTCTGTCTCGTGTGGATCTAAACCCGGTTTCTAGAATATATAGTTTAATGTTGTCAAAATTGTGACCAGGAACGTTAAAGTGTTCGGCGACTGCTTTGGGGAGTTTGTTGGACGTGTCGGTTCTGTGTCCGGTAAGGCGGTTGTTCATCTGTTGGCCGGTTTCACCAATGTATTGCATAGAGCAGTCGCCGCATTCAATGCAGTATATGACATTGGAGCTTGTGCATGTGAATGCGTGGTTAACGGGGTGGGTGTAATTGCTCGCAGTGCTTTTGATGGAGTTAGCGTGTTGAACGTGCTTGCATGTTTTGCAGCGCGGGAGGTTGCAGGGTCGTGTTCCCGTGTACGGGGTGCTTGTTTTGCTGATTTTGGCATTGACAAAGGAGTCTGCCAGGTTTTTTGCGCGTCGGTATGTCACCTGTATGGGATTTGTGAATATATTGCTAAGTCGGTCACTGCTTTGAAGGAGGGGCTCGTGCTTCTGTAGAATGGCTTTGATGTTTGGAAGTGCGTTGGAATATCTTGTGATGAAGCTTATTTGGCACGCGTCAGGATTTTTTCGGTTTTCCAGAACCTCGTCTCGATCGAGTGTGAGTGCCTTGCGACGGAATTCGGTTAGGAGGGAGTCTGGATAGTCCCTTTGGGCAAGTGTACTGCAGAGTTCGTCAAGCTTCTCAGCGTAATCTGTGTCGTTTGAACAAATTCTGCGTAGTCTTACACTCTGCCCATTAGGAATTCCAACCTTACAGTGACGCGGGTGGTGACTCTTGATGTGAAGGTATTGTTGTTTGTCAGTTGGCTTTTTGTACAGGGTTGTGATGAGGTTGCCGTTGTCTAGTGATATTGTGGTGTCGAGGAAGTTAATTAAGTGAGTTGACTGTTGTGATGTGAACTTTATGTTGCTATGCGCGGTGTTCAGTAGATCTATGAACTTTTGAAATTCATGTTCCCCGTGTTCCCATATTATCAGTATATCATCGATGTATCGAAGGTACACCGTGGGTTTCAATGAGAGGGCGCTGAGAACTTTGTTTTCTAAGAACCCCATGAAGATATTTGCGTATGTGGGTGGAACAGGTGTGCCCATACTTATCTGAGTTACTTTGATGACTAACCTTTTTGTGCTACTTTATGTGTCACTATCTCTACTGAGACTGAGACTTGCTCTATGCTGTCCTTTTTTTTCGTTTTGTTTCCCAATGTTGTACTGCCCCTCCCCTCTTCAATGCCTCATGGCCCTGAGGGTATGGAAATAAATAAATAAATAAATAGACTCAGAGCACGTGGGCGAGATCACGCGTGCTACAGTTAACGCCCGTGCGCGACACTCGGATAGGTCGTTTCATTCGAGCAAAAATGCCGCTGGTTTCTCAAGTGACAATGGAAGCGACAGGTCAAGTAAATAAAAACACAATGCTTGATACAGATGGACCTCTGTTCTGTAAAGCGGGGTGCCTTGAAGTTACTGCAGAGGCAGTGCTAGTTGTTGAGGCGTATGTCCGTCATTGTCATGGCAATGTTTCGCCCCGTTGTACTCTAGGAGTGGGTTGGAAGTTCTTCGGTCATATATACTAATGCCATCCAGATGAAGGTTTATGAGGGATGTTTTGCACAGGTAGTTCCCGCTCTTCGGTTTTAGCATGAGGGCAGTACTATTTTTAAGGCCGTATGTGGGCAAGCCTGCACTTGTCCCGTCCTATCGTTGGCAATACGACTACTCCCACAGGGTTACTCATCCAGTGTATTGCTCCATAGACGGAAGTGCGCTGGGCGAACGCGATGTATTCTGGACAGGTCCTGGTCGCACGTAACAGCAAACGTCAAAGCACACGTGACCTTAAAGATGACTGCGCCCGCGATCGGCTGCAGAGTGGTTTGTAAGCAAAGCGTTTACTGTGTCCGTGCAGCGTTTCGAGCGTTTTTCGACCTCGTTAATTTTTATCCCACAATCTCGCATTAAACGTGCAGTTTTATGCAAGAAGCCTCTGCTGTTGACCACCTCCAAGGATGCCATGACGATAACAATGGTAAGTGGATGATGGTAATGGATGAAGCGGGGTAGTTTGTGCAGGTGCAGCACGGCAGGGGTGGCACAAACCAGCCATTGTTGTAATGTAATGTTGTAATGTAATGTAATGTTGTAATGTAATGCAGTTATGTTATTTTTTACGTCATCTGAAAAGCGACAGTCCTGCATGGAAACATTTGTCCTATGACACCTTCCAAAAACCACGTGCATCACAGGGTGACACAAACCCGCCATTGTTGTAACTACCCTCTAGCGGGTTCGTTTGGCAAAACTGCCATCTTGTCCTAGTCGCACGTCATAGAAAACGTTATTTCGACGTCATGTGACTTGTTTACAAGCCGTTTTGTCGCTTACCGACGTATTTCCGTTATGTTCCGTTCCGCGTTATGTTCCCCCAGCACGGTTTTGTCTACGGAGCAACACTCTGGATACCACAGCTATGTTTAAAACATAACCGACAGGAGACCTGCAGTTCTTCTGTCGTCTATGTTTTACCCACTTGTCCGCGTCCCTTGCTGCTTGAGTTCCTCTCAAGTATGCGATGACGACCCGGCATTACGTCATACTGAGCTGATGCGATATACTTCAACTTAGAGGAAATGGGCTACCGCGTAGCGGAAGAAGAAACGCTGGCAAAATACGTTCAGCTCTTGGCTTTCTGCCTATCGGAATACGTCGGAAAGCGCTAAAATGACACGTAATCAGTCACATGATCTCATGCACAGGGGAGGTCTACAAGGATTATGCAGATGGTTTGTGCATTCACGAGGAGAAGATGGCGGTTTTGCGAAAACTACCCGCTTGAGGGTAGTTACAAAAATGGCAGATTTGTGTCACTCCTCTGACTACCTCCACCATGACGACAATACACCTTACCCATTGGTAGTGTTCTAGGGACTGCCAGGATCCTTGAGCAAGACGGGCTCGGCACTTGTTCTTTATTTTAGGGCCAGGCAGTGTTGTTTTTGTGACGCTATTCATGGTGGATCAACGCGTCACCGGTACTTTTTAAGAATATGGGAAGAGGGTAGACCTCCATGTCCAAACTAGAAGAATCAAATAAAGAAGATTAAAATCAATAAAAAGGAAAATAATCAGGAAATAAAGGATAAATTCTAACTGGCGACGTACTCGCCGGAGGATTGTCGGACTTTCGGCAATTACCTTCTGGAAACTTTTGCAAACATTGAGGAAGGCCTTGGACAATTTTCAATTGCAGGAAATTTCTTTTTTCAATTGACCTTTGAAAATTGTCAAGCGAACCTCACTTTTTTTTTACAGAAACATGATGTCGTCCACGGATAACCACAGACCCAACCAAAACTACGCACAGTATCACAACGGAAATAGTCTAAAAAATAGTAAAAATTCGGCTTTATTCCCGCCTGCTCAGTTGCCGCAAAGAGAAGCGCATGGTATTTGCGGGGAGAGGAGGAAATGTTCCCGCCTCTTGTTTTACCTTTCTTTTCATCGGTTTGACCCTGATGCTGGCCACAACCGACTTATCAAAAACAAAACAAAACAAACGTCTTATCACAAAGAAGCCAAGACAAATGCAGGCAGGGACACTCTCTCGTCCGGACGCAGATTTCGCGCGCTTCTTTGCGAAACTCAAGCAGGCGGGGCTAAAGCGTAACTTTTACTAATTTGTTGAGACTATTTTCGTTGCGATACTGTGCGTAGTTTTGGTTGGGTCTGTGGTTATCACAGGAGGACTTCATATTTCTGTCAAAAAAGGTGAGGTTCGCTTGGCAATTTTCAAAGTTTAACAGAAAAAATAAATTTCCCGCAAATAAAAATTGTCTAAAGCCTTCCTCAATGGTGGCAAAAGTTTCCAGAAGGTAATTGCCGAAAGTCCTACAATCCTCGGGCGATTGCGTAGCCAGTTAGACTTTTTTTTTATCACGTTAGGTGAAACTCCCTGTACACTAACAAACCGCGAAAGAATGATGAGATAGCCTAGAGACAAAAACGAAAAAACAAACAAAAAAGATGTCTAACAAACAATGAAAGAAGGATGAGATGAATTACAGAAGAAGATCACTTTAGAAGAAAAGAATGAGGTTAATGCGTTGAGGGTGAGAGTGAGCATTGAAGAATGAGATGGCACGACTGGAGTTCACAAGCTGTTCATAAGACCTGAATTGCACAAGAAAGCTGAGCAACGCTGTGCAACACTTCTTCGCGTTAGACGAAACTGGATTTGCTGCAGGCAGCTCACGTTGTGCTCACCGAGGATACCTACTCATACGCATTCTTATTATCAGGCTCTTCAACTTTCCCTTGCAAGGCAACTGCCTGTGACCTGAATACCGTTGTTGTCAACGTGGACCCTGCTTCCTACATTCCACACCTAGCGCCATTTATACACGTGCAATCATCGCCCAACAAACACTACGTCCGCTACGCCACATCCGCCAATCTACCATTTAAGCAGAGGCCTGACACCCACGAAACCATTTGCTGCAGGCAGCTCATGTTGTATTCACCGAATATACCTACTGATACGCATTCTTATTATCAGGCTCTTCAACTTTCCCTTGCAAGGCAACTGCCTGTGACCTGAATACCGTTGTTGTCAACGTGGACCCTGCTTCCTACATTCCACACCTGGCGCCATTTATACACCTGCAATCATCGCCCAACAAACACTACGTCCGCTACGCCACATCCGCCAATCTACCATTTAAGCAGAGGCCTGACACCCACGAAACCATTTGCTGCAGGCAGCTCATGTTATATTCACCGAGGATACCTACTGACACGCATTCTTATTATCAGGCTCTTCAACTTTCCCCTGCAAGGCAACTCCCTGTGACCTGAATACCGTAGTTTTCAACGTGGACCCTGCTTCCTACATTCCACACCTGGCGCCATTTATACACGTGGAATCATCGCCCAACAAACACTACGTCCGCTGCGCCACATCCGCCAATCTACCATTTAAGCAGAGGCCTGACACCCACGAAACCATTTGCTGCAGGCAGCTCATGTTGTATTCACCGAGGATACCTACTGACACGCATTCTTATTATCAGGCTCTTCAACTTTCCCCTGCAAGGCAACTCCCTGTGACCTGAATACCGTTGTTGTCAACGTGGACCCTGCTTCCTACATTCCACACCTGGCGCCATTTATACACGGGGAATCATCGCCCAACAAACACTACGTCCGCTACGCCACATCCGCCAGTCTACCATTTAAGCAGAGGCCTGACACCCACGAAACCATTTGCTGCAGGCAGCTCACGTTGTGTTCACCGAGGATACCTACTGATCTACTGATACGCATTCTTATCAGGCTCTTCAACTTTGCCCTGCAAGGCAACTGCCTGTGACCTGAATACCGTCGTTGTCAACGTGGACCCTGCTTCCTACATTCCACACCTGGCTCCATTTATACACGGGGAATCATCGCCCAACAAACACTACGTCCGCTACGCCACATCCGCCAGTCTACCATTTAAGCAGAGGCCTGACACCCACGAAACCATTTGCTGCAGGCAGCTCACGTTGTGTTCACCGAGGATACCTACTGATCTACTCATACGCATTCTTATTATCAGGCTCTTCAACTTTCCCCTGCAAGGCAACTGCCTGTGACCTGAGTACCGCCGTTGTCAACGTGGACCCTGCTTCCTACATTCCACACCTGGCGCCATTTATACACGTGGAATCATCGCCCAACAAACACTACGTCCGCTACGCCACATCCGCCAATCTACCATTTAAGCAGAGGCCTGACACCCACGAAACCATTTGCTGCAGGCAGCTCATGTTGTGCTCACCGAGGATACCTACTCATACGCATTCTTATTATCAGGCTCTTCAACTTTCCCCTGCAAGGCAACTGCCTGTGACCTGAATACCGCCGTTGTCAACGTGGACCCTGCTTCCTACATTCCACACCTGGCGCCATTTATACACGTGGAATCACCGCCCAACAAACACTACGTCCGCTACGCCGCATCCGCCAATCTACCATTTAAGCAGAGGCCTGACACCCACGAAACCATCGGCTACAGGCAGCTCACGTTGTGCTCACCGAGGATACCTACTGATACACGATTATCAAGTATGTCAGCCTGCATTACAGGCCTTCCTTAACTTCCCTCATACGTGTAGTGAGCTGTCTGCAGCAGTGGCATTTGCTAGTTGTGTAAAGTTCACAAAATGTCTAAAACAAGATCGACCGGTAGTGGCGCTAATACCCCAGTAAACATTGACGGCATAAAGGAACTACTCAGAGCCCAATCCTCTGAGATATTAGACCAAATGCAAAAACTTAATAACAAGATTGAGGCCTTCTCAAACGACTTTGAAGACATAAAATGGACGCTGTTATCGAGCATAGCTTGAGTCCTCCAAGTGCAACATTATACAAAAATATAATGCAGAACTGAAGGCTGACAACACTAAATTGAAAACAGAATGCGCTGAACCATCTGTCCGAGTCAATCAGCTTGAGCAATACCATATTGCTGCTGAGCGCTATAAGACGAGGACTTAAGAAGGAACACAACACATGCGCTAACTTCCAACACTTTAATGAAATTTGTCGTACCAGCTGCTTAAACGCTTCTGGCCACCTGCCGGTTATTTGTACCTTTACATGTGTCGAGGTACGTCAGCTCCCTGTCAGATAAAGCAATGGAAGGAACACTGACACAGGTCTGACCCAAATCCTTAATTGTTGAGGCCTCTATAATCTCTGTAGCTGTTCTGTCTGTATTCCTTCCGATGACTACACATTGGGTTACCACAGGCTCACACCCACACACCCTGCAGTGTTCCGCTAGCCACCCACCCCTGCAGTTCTTGAAGTTTAGCCAATGCTCCCGCAGTCGGTCGTTCACACAGCGCCCTGTTTGTCCCACGTATGACTTTCCGCACGAAAGTGGAATCCTGTAGAGAACGTTCTGCCTGCATTCCACGTACGGATTCCTGTGTTGCTTTTTGCACTCCTTTGGTTCTCGATCTACGCCGTTGAGCAGCCGACAAAGTTTAATGAGTTTTTCTGGGGTCGAGAACACAACTCGGACGTCGGCATGACCAGTCATTTTTTTGAGTTTATGGGGTACTTTATGGATATAGGGAATAACTGCGGTTCTTGCTGTTCTATCCTCCAACTCCGGATCCGATTGTCTCCGACGTAAAGTCTTTCTGAGCAGGGACTCGGCAACTGTCGTGAGCAAGGTCGTTGGATACCCCGACTTTTCTAGCCTGATGGCCTGTTGGTGTATGCTATGACTCATAGAATGGCCCCAAGAACACACACGGTCCTCAGGATGTCCCCACAGTATCATCGTGTCCTCGTCCTTCGAAGTGTATCCCCAGAACATCCTAAGGATGACACTCGCGGACTGTCCGTGAAGAGTCATTCAGGTACGTCCTGTGCCCGTCCCTGTGGGTAGGTAGTGGGACAAGAAATATTACTTTGTTTAGTTTACCAGCCCAGACTCCCTAAACACATTTTGTTTTCTTTGTTTTTTTTTTCGTTTTTCGGCCGATCCTTGGACCCGATTGACATACTTCTGAAATAAAGGGTGGTCTAGCGTAAAATTATCTGCCTCTGAAAAGGATGACTGTCTATGATACATGGAGCATTCCTCGTGGAAATGGACAGAAACGCGCGATTCTGTTATACTGCTTTTGACTTGCAAGGGTCCTACCTAAATGTCTCAAACCAAAATGAGTAAGAAACATAGACTTTGCAGTGATGCAGAGCTAACACGTCAATAAATTTCTCGCTTTTAGTAGTTTTTCTTCGCGTAATCGAAGGAAATATGAACAGCTCACCCTCTGTTTTGTGTCGCAGACGAGCATGGCTCTCGAATTTATGGAGGGTCGCGTAATAAGCAATAAACTGTATCTGTTTCTGCTTCGGAATGACGCGGCCGATAACAAGGTCGTCGGGGCAGTACCGCTTGCGATGCTGTTCCGGGAAAGAATTTTTCTTTCCCCTTTCGGAGTGAGTTTCCCAGACTTTTCTCCGCGTCTTTTATATTTCTATCTGCTTTCTTTTTAAACCGCTGCTAAGATGCATGGAGTCAAGATGCGACAGTTTGCTGTGCAATAAAAAAAAACATTGATATGGGTTCTCCGACGAGTTGGGGGCTATTTTATAAGTGTGCATACTGAAAAAGGGATATGAATATAAAAAAAAATGGTGCATCCTAGAAATGCTCTAGCACTGTTCTCAAGAGGTCCTCACGTAGGATCTGTGGATGATCTGAGGACACCATGGGGACGCTATATAGTGCCAAAATGACATGTTGAGGATGATTTGAGGATCAGATTCACCATCCTGGGGATGTCACCCCCGTCCATGCATGATGCTCTTAGGATATCCCTGGGATGACAGTGTGTTGTTGGGGGGGGGGCATGATTTGTTGATTGCGTTCTGAAAACACGTATTAACTATGCTCCTCTTCACCAACTTCGAATGGGCTGACGAAAAAGGCAGGAGAGGTTTGTTACCTCTGGGCAGGTACGTCCAACAGGCGTGCTCTTCGGTGAACGTCATACTTAGATCCAGGAACTTAATGCTGCCATTGGTCATCCTCTCTTGGGTGGTTTCAAGCGGTCTCAAAGCTTCCTGTATTGATGTCAGGACTGACTCCATCATCTGCTCAGTAGCCTGGTGCCTCAGAACGACCAGATAGTCATCGACATATCGGAGTACGCGAACGACCTCATTCTGTACTCGACCTGCGGTCTCCCTGTCTAGTCTTGCCAACACAATGTCACTAAGTACCGGGGCCAAGCAAGACCCAATGCATATGCAAGCCTCACCGCCCGCAGCACATCGTTCCCATCGCGGCTTCTCCCGCACCTGTTTTTTCCTCTTTCTCTTTCTTTTTTTTAAGGAGTAGCAAGCCGGCACTTGCCTGGCTGACATCTCTTTTGTGTGAATAAACATATACCCCGCCCCCCAATGCATATTCCTTGCTTCTGGATTAGATACTCCCCCTGCAATTTAACATATGTAGGGTTGAGGTACACAGATAACAACTCCAAAAAACCGCACACCGAGATTCCCGTCGCATTCTGAAAACGAATGTTTCCGAATTTCTCGATGGCCTCCTCAACACAATGGCTTAATAAGTCATGCGGGAATGAATAGTACAGATCCTTGATATCTACCGACAAAGCAGAAAACCCATCGCTCGGGTGTGATCTCAAGAATTCAATTACCTTATCAGAACTTCTTATCAGAAAGGGGTCCTCTACTTCCAGCATATTCAGCTTTTCTTGTAAAAATAACGCTAATGCTTTTTGCCAAGTTCACCTCTCTGACACAATAACTCTTAAGGGCACTCACGGTTTGTGAGTTTTCCCACTGAAAAACACTTCCAGAGAATCCCTCTCACATCGGTCGATAGTCTTCACCGGCTTATCTACGTGCAACTGACGACATAG
The DNA here is from genome assembly GCF_037126465.1 of Ornithodoros turicata. Lineage (NCBI taxonomy): Eukaryota > Metazoa > Arthropoda > Arachnida > Ixodida > Argasidae > Ornithodoros > Ornithodoros turicata. The sequence goes on from NW_026999305.1 coordinate 315,239, forward strand.
TTCCTTAGCCCTGGTTTTGACCTAGGCCAGGGAGACGTTCCTCCGACGCTCGAGCACCGCGGAGACTGCACACGTCGCTTTGTCGATGAACTTGCCTTTCGGTAGCACGGACGCTCCACATTGCATTTTGGACGCTCCACATTGCATCCGTGGCTGTTTTTGCGAGACGCCGATATTCCACTAGCCTTTTTACAGGTCCACAGGCACAGCTACATTCTGTGTCCACAACTCGGAAACTTGAACCGCCAAAGTGTTCCTGCACATCAACAAACCTCTCCTGCCTTTTTCGTCAGCCCATTCGAAGTTGGTGAAGAGGAGCATAGTTAATACGTGTTTTCAGAACGCAATCAACAAATCATGCCCCCATTCCATGAGTCATACATACACCAACAGGCCATCAGGCTAGAAAAGTCAGGGTATCCAACGACCTTGCTCACGACGGTTGCCGAGTCCCTGCTCAGAAAGACTTTAAGTCGGAGACAATCGGATTCGGAGTTGGAGGATAGAACAGCAAGAACCGCAGTTATTCCCTATATCCATAAGTAGTATAGAGCCGTTACGCACAACGACATCCTTTTTCTAATCCAGTTCTAGGAATTTCTAATCCACCACCCATTTCTAATCCAGGTGAAGCCAGGTCTAATCCAGGCTCCACCACTTCAGGTGATCCATCCAATTTCTATGAGATTGGCTACCCTTCATTGCCGCATTTGTTCATTCGCTTATAGACACCAAAATTATCTATTCTATTCAATTCTAATTTGGCTCATAGGCTTCCAAATCGCTCTTCTTTCTAATCCATTTCTAGGAATTTCTAATCCGCCACCCAATTCTAATCCAGGTCAAGCCACTTCTAAGTCCTCTGGTTGGTTGGTCACAGCTCCACCCCTTCATCCATCTAATGTCTATGTGATTGGCTACCATTAATTGCCACAACATCTGGTCACTCGCTCGTAGACACCAAAATGATCTTTCTATTCAATTCTAAGTCGGCTCATAAACTTCCAAATCGCTCACCTGTCTATTGACCCGGGGGGTGGTCACTTCCATTCATTTCTAAAATCTAGTGATTGGCCTATTGGCTGCCTCTCATACATGCTCGATAGACTCATTTGTCATTTCCACTCTCTAGTTACTCGGTCACACTCTTTCAACTGCATATTGCTTCATAATTTCAACCGCAGCATAGACAACCGCTCATTGATCAATTCCATTCATTTCTGGGCCAGCTCACAGGCCCACCAAATTGCAGATTGGCTTGGGATGCTTTCTAGTTAAGCCAGGACAACGCTTCGGAACAGTAGGGACGTAGAAAAACACGGGAAATAGTTTTCAATGTTTCTTGAGTACATCATGGCAGTCTCAGAGAGATTGTAGTTCTCTCTGGGGCACTTCCAGGCACACTGGACATTTCCATTAACATCCATGGCGTTTTTCGCATAAGTACCATGTGGATCACCCAGGCGTTCGTCCTTCTCCATCCACGGCTGAGTCCCAGACAGCACGCGAGAACAGCATGTCACAGAAGTATCAGTTCTCTTCCTGCACATCTTCTGGAGTGAAAAAATAATGTTATGAGCTTCACTATTTGCATCATCCATTTAAACTTACCATATTCACAGCTTCCGTAAGGGTAGGATTCGATGTCATTGCAGAGGTATCGCTTGTCGTCATATGCCATCAGACTTCTTTTGACATTTCTGATGGTGTACATGCACTGTTTCTTTCCAACTATTGACACTTGCTCATTCGATACGCTCGTGTGATTGAACAGGGTATCGTGGTATGTCTCATGGAGGAGGTGCTTGCGTACAATATTTTTCTTTACCCCTTTAGCTCTTGCAATTTGCTTTTCTCCAGCTAGTTTGATAGAGTACATTTTAGCTTTCAAGCATATTACTTCTTCGATAGGTACACTACCAGTTTCGCTTTTGAATGCCCCAAGTCTTCCACGATTCTTTTCACTGTACAGTGGATGATCCCGATCAAAGGAAGACAAATCTAAGTGGTCGTCGGCGATCGCTCGTAACTGATCTTCGTAGTCCTTGCAGAATAGGCCGAGGATCAAAGAATCCGTGTCAAAGTAGCAGGTAATCACCGGACAAGTGAGCTTGCTCAGCAGAGTTTCGTAGTAGAATGAGTACATGGTTAATTTACTGAGTTCTAAAATCGTAAACCCAATCTGGAGCGGGAAATCACATCGCACTTTTCTTTTGCGCATTTCGTACATGACACAATCTGGGGACAAAATTTCCATCCGCACGCATTCTGCCCGACTCCCGAGGCGACTCGCCGTCTCCTCATCGAAGGCTACTCGAATATCACGCATGTTAAATTTATTTAAAAGCGTTCTCCCGAATACCGCATTATTTGAGAGTTTATAGAAATTTTTTTCGAACGTTGTGCTCGAAGCAACGCGCCTGGCAACATTGTCCTCGATGTAGGGACGCAGGAATGGTGCCTGGCGAAATTTTAGGATTCGGTGAATTTTTGTCACCCTCATGCCCAATCTACAATAGAGTGCGAGCAACGCGTAATGAACGACGTACTCGACCTTGTCGTTGCACGTGAGCAACAGCTTTTTGCTGTTAGCAGGCTGATACATTAATTCTTCGAGAAGCCCTCGCTGGAATGGCGAGACCCATTCCTTCGGGACGACTGCCTTCTCGGGAGCCAGGGGGAAGTATCGCGTTAGAGCGTGGATAGATTTTGGATACTCCAAGTCACATACGTACACATACCCCACCTCCGAATGATGGTGGTGCATCCACGGGTGATGCATAAAATCCACGGAGCTAAAATCCTCGACCCATTCGAAATCACCGGCAGGGAGGTGCTTTATCATACTAAATCCGTAAAGATTGTTGCAATCTATGTATGATATGTACACCTCCTCTTGATCAGAATCATAGCTGCTACACAGAGGGTTATTGGCACGCAAATGACGCCTGCTCGCCTGACAGAGCCCGCCTCTAACGCCCGATTCGATGGTTCTGTACATTTCCTCATCGGTAATCAATTCCAATTTAGCATTCGTATAATTTAACGCGCATTGCCACGAATAGGATGCCAGAGAAACGCAATGAAGCAATTCCAATCCGTGTGCGCTGTAGCACAGGCGTCGGAAGTGCTGCATTATGTCTGCATGTAAGAGGGCATCCGTTTTCAGGTACAATGTGTTATAATCCCGTAAACTCGAGCACCCAAAATGTTCAAATACATGCACAGCGTACTGGTAGTCCTCATCGCTTACATCTTCCCCAGTTAGATCATTTCGAAAAGCGGATTTTTCTGGGAGACTCAACTCGTCGTACACTGCAAAAGAACTAAGGTAACTGTAAGGGAACACACCTTTACGAAGCAAAATTTTGTAGTCGTCTCCAAATACCTGCTTCAAGCATTGGAACGCCTCGGCTCCCCCTATGGATTTGACGGTTTCCACGAGGTCCCCCAACGACGAATTTAGGTACTGCATGGTATCCCTGAAGAGGAAGGTACCAATTTCGAACGAACGAATTTTTTCCATGGAGCTGGCCACAATGAAGGGAGGTCGCTTCCACCCGAGAACGTGAAATTCCCGTAACAGTCCAGCCAGATCATAAGACAAATTGTGGACCATGATCGGCAATTTTTCTCTGGTAGTGCACGCGACGTTACAGGGGTTGCACAGTGTCGCGATATAATTTGTCTCACCCGCAGTACAATGCTTCGAATGATCATGATGCCGGACACGAGGTAGGTCTTCCGCGAATTCCCGTTTACAATATGCACAGTGGGTAGCAGCTCTGTGCTTGGCCTGTTGTTCATCGCTCAACACCATTGCAGCGGGGCAGGCGTTCAAGGCAATCATTTCATCACGCATTTCCATGAGTGCCTTCACACACTGCTTTGCCGCATCTTCCCCATGGTGTGTTCTAATGCGCATCACCTTTGAGTCATGGGTACGCACGAGCACAGCACAGAAGCTAGAGGTAATGTGACGTTGCATGCCAACACCACTGGGTGCGAGTACGCTCTCAGTGTCCAACGCAACGACATAGTTGTACTGTTGCATGTACTGTATTTTAGTAAACTCTACAAAATTTTTTCCCGGCTCGCAAAATTCCAAGAGGATTTCGTTTATGTCCGTGCAAAGGCGTCGATGTTTCGCCATGCTCTCTTCCTTCACGAAAGAGCGTGTGCAGCGTTCGCATACAAAATGGTTACTTCTTGTTGTCAACAAGCGTTCGAGGGACTTTATTCCAAAAAAATGCTCATCAACCTCCAAGAGATGAATTTTCTTTTCGAATTCCAGTTTTGCGGGTCGCGACACGTGCACTCCCTGATCGACATAGGCGTAAACATACACGGATATCTCGTTTTGGACTTCAAATTCATCCAGATCAGAGAATAAAACAGGGAAGCGGCTTGGCCACCAGTAATCTGCTGCATAATTTTCACATTTTTTCCACGAATTCCTTTGCTGTGGATGCAGGAGAGCGAGTGTATTGTATTTAAAACATTCACCCTCCTTGCGTGCTGGTAATTGGATATTCGTTAACACATTCCTGCGTTTAGCCAAATTTGTGGGAAGTACCCCATCGCATCCAAACTTTTTAGTTTTCACAGCGGAAATACACATTTGAACTTTTTGGACATCGGTGGATACAAACCCACTACCCTCACGCTGGTAATTTTCAATGCGCCCGGTGGACTCCTGAATCACGTCCATCAAAGTATTTGCAATAGCTCCGTCGCTGTGGACTTCGCGAGCAAGCGCCATAAAATGAGCTATGTGTGCAGTTATATCCCCTCGATTTTCTTTCATCATTAGAACGTCAGAACAAATGCAAAATCTAAAGGGTATTCTTTGCGCTCGCAAAATAGCAATTATATTGTGGAGGTGGTTCATTAAATATTGTCGCAAGTCCTCTACTCCCTGATCGTGAACAGATGCCAATAGCACAAACGCTTTGACGATACCTCGAAATGCGCTATCAGTTTGAAAGAAAGGCAGGAAGGAAATGTCCACATAGGGATGTGATCGCTCGACGTGAGCATGCAATGTGCCAGGTGAAATGTCTGGAGAAGATGGTGAATTCTCTTCCAATGGCTCATCATCACCGATATCATGAGGATCAAAAAAGCAGAACACGCATCTAGGCACTGAAAAAAAAAGAAGCAACACTAAGAAAACGTGCGCCACAGAGCGTGGATGAAAAATACTTACTTTTGAAGCGAGCTCCACACACTCCCGAAGCGATGCGAAGACTGCTGCCTCTTTACACATCCTCCCCACTTATATAGCGGCGACCTCGCTGCATGCCCCAACATGCACGGGTGCGAGGAGTCATCATAGCCTAAAAATAACTTGCTCTGCATGTTCAAGGTCGCAGCTTGCCCTTGGCTTCACGTAATGCTCCGTCCGCCTACACCATTGCCGCACCTGAGCGCAAAGTTCGCTATCATCACGTGTCATTCCGATATGCAAGTTGCTTCCATGAGCAGGCGCACAACCATCCCTTTTTGTTCACAGTGGCTGTGGAATTTCAATAATATTACTTAAATGAAACAAGTTGCAGTGAAATGCAGATTCATCTCAGACAGGAATTTCTACCCTCAGCGTTAAACCCTCAGATACCATCATTTCTGCTCAAATAGCAAAATAGCTATGACTACAAAAATTAAACACATGCTAAGAAACTACCATCAACTGACAAAACACCCATTTCTGCTGTCAGATAATTATTGCATAATGCTACATGCACAGCCGCATCGTCGTAAAGAAACCACAGGACAAGGGTACACAAATTCACTTAAAGGGAAAAGGCTTAAGACCTCAGGAATAATCGCAGAGTCACCACACATCGCTACGCGGCTAGCACAAGGTAACAACAAGATACTAATGGCGGGTAAAATCGTAACACTGCTAAACAAGTCCCAACATGCCATGATGACGTCACAAACGGGAAAAGAGCACACACGCGCGCGCACACAGCAGCTCAGGAATGCACAAGGAGAGGTGCTTTATTGGAATTTCTACTCCTGGCTCAGACTGCTCCAATACCTATAACTGCCCGATTAAGTACTGCTTACGTCATCGAGCACCCAACAAAATCAAACAAACAAACAAACAAACCCACTTTCCATGATAGAACACTATTCAGCTTTACCAAGTGATTTTCTTCTGCTTTAGCAGTGAAAAAAGAAAAGAGCCATGAAAAATTACACGTACTTTTGCTTGAATAACTATAACTGCAAAAAAAAAAACAAACAAAAAAAAAACGAAGCACATGCTAATAAACGGAGAAAAAGGCACCCATTTCTCCTATCAGGTAATTATTGCATAATGCTACATACACAGTCGCGTTGTCCCTGTGTAAAGAAAGCACAGGACAAGGGTACACAAATCGAATTGGGAAAATCACTTCTACTCGCGCAGCATAATACGATATACGCTGATTTTTTTTTTACGGGCGAAAATTGCAATAAGAAGCCACTGCTATACAAGTGCAACAACCCTTATTTTTAAACCAACATTTCATGCAATACCACATAAATTTATCACTCGAGTCACACGAAAAGGCATAAACAATGTACTTACTGGTTAAGTGGGGTCACAGTTGCGCACACACACACACACACAACACAGACACAACGAGCGACAGTGAAAAATAAGAAATTACACGCACTTCTGCTCGAATAGCAAAGTGTCAAGCATGACAAAACACATTTTCTACCACCAGAAAATTATTAAACAGAATAATACAATATTCGCAAAAATTAAGCTTGTGTGGCAAACACACAACCTGAGGAACACACCCATTCACATCTGCTTTCTGAATTTGTTATACAGGCGTGAGCGATTCGATAAGAACATAAAGCACGCTGCTTGGAGAAAGCATATATCATGTGCAGCGCGGTCTATTCTATTGAAAATGCGATAAACCTTATTTTTCAAAAAAAAAAAAATCACAGTCGGCATAATATACGGCAATATCGGCAATATCACTGAAGTCAAACACAATGAACTTACTTGTCAAGTGGGGACCCAGCTGCACAAACGCGCACGCACACTCACACATTTTTAGCGCCTCACAACGAGCAAAAACCCGAGGTCTATTCACAGCCACATAAATTCATATTATTCCTCACGTCAATAATTATCCAGCCATCGTCAAAACGGGGAACACGCATATGCCAATGCGAAACAATAGGCCTTCGCGCCGGATGTAATACGGTATCGCCAGTCGACCGTCCCAAAGCAAAAAAGAAACACTGCATCTCAGGAATGCACGTTGCCTATACATCCAAGAACAGCGTGCAGCAATTATAACATAGAATGAGATTCGTTTCTTTGTACTTTTGTTTGCTTGCATATAAATATTTCACAAGAAATATTACAGAGTAAAAGGAGAACAGCATTCGCTACACCCTGTAGCTCTTATCATTTTTAAACAAACCAGTTTTCATAACCACACTACCATTCACTAAATAGGGGAGTCACTAATGATTCAAATAAGATAAAATATCATCTCATCAATCTCGCAGTGTTAAACACCAACAGCAACGAGTTTTTTGTATTTGGTATTTATTTTTGTCGTTTCCAGCAGCTCATTACTTTGTGCGAGTCATCAAAAATTAAAAAAATTCTGATCCACTGCTGTTAAAGTGATAAAACAGTGTGCCCCCCACGTGAGCCGCATCCCGGCCCGTTCACGCAGTGAGGACACGCTTGACGCAATGACGCGCGCTCCGTTATCGTTTTGCCGTACACTGTTTTATCAGCAGATCAGAAATTTTTAATTTTTGATGACTCGCACAAAGTAATGAGCTGCTGGAAACGACAAAAATAAATACCAAATACAAAAAACTCGTTGCTGTTGGTGTTTAACACTGCGAGATTGATGAGATGATATTTTATCTTATTTGAATCATTAGTGACTCCCCTATTTAGTGAATGGTAGTGTGGTTATGAAAACTGGTTTGTTTAAAAATGATAAGAGCTACAGGGTGTAGCGAATGCTGTTCTCCTTTTACACTCTGTAATATTTCTTGTGAAATATTTATATGCAAGCAAACAAAAGTACAAAGAAACGAATCTCATTCTATGTTATAATTGCTGCACGCTGTTCTTGGATGTATAGGCAACGTGCATTCCTGAGATGCAGTGTTTCTTTTTTGCTTTGGGACGGTCGACTGGCGATACCGTATTACATCCGGCGCGAAGGCCTATTGTTTCGCATTGGCATATGCGTGTTCCCCGTTTTGACGATGGCTGGATAATTATTGACGTGAGGAATAATATGAATTTATGTGGCTGTGAATAGACCTCGGGTTTTTGCTCGTTGTGAGGCGCTAAAAATGTGTGAGTGTGCGTGCGCGTTTGTGCAGCTGGGTCCCCACTTGACAAGTAAGTTCATTGTGTTTGACTTCAGTGATATTGCCGATATTGCCGTATATTATGCCGACTGTGATTTTTTTTTTTTTTGAAAAATAAGGTTTATCGCATTTTCAATAGAATAGACCGCGCTGCACATGATATATGCTTTCTCCAAGCAGCGTGCTTTATGTTCTTATCGAATCGCTCACGCCTGTATAACAAATTCAGAAAGCAGATGTGAATGGGTGTGTTCCTCAGGTTGTGTGTTTGCCACACAAGCTTAATTTTTGCGAATATTGTATTATTCTGTTTAATAATTTTCTGGTGGTAGAAAATGTGTTTTGTCATGCTTGACACTTTGCTATTCGAGCAGAAGTGCGTGTAATTTCTTATTTTTCACTGTCGCTCGTTGTGTCTGTGTTGTGTGTGTGTGTGTGTGCGCAACTGTGACCCCACTTAACCAGTAAGTACATTGTTTATGCCTTTTCGTGTGACTCGAGTGATAAATTTATGTGGTATTGCATGAAATGTTGGTTTAAAAATAAGGGTTGTTGCACTTGTATAGCAGTGGCTTCTTATTGCAATTTTCGCCCGTAAAAAAAAAAATCAGCGTATATCGTATTATGCTGCGCGAGTAGAAGTGATTTTCCCAATTCGATTTGTGTACCCTTGTCCTGTGCTTTCTTTACACAGGGACAACGCGACTGTGTATGTAGCATTATGCAATAATTACCTGATAGGAGAAATGGGTGCCTTTTTCTCCGTTTATTAGCATGTGCTTCGTTTTTTTTTTTGTTTTTTTTTTGCAGTTATAGTTATTCAAGCAAAAGTACGTGTAATTTTTCATGGCTCTTTTCTTCTTTCACTGCTAAAGCAGAAGAAAATCACTTGGTAAAGCTGAATAGTGTTCTATCATGGAAAGTGGGTTTGTTTGTTTGTTTGTTTGTTTGATTTTGTTGGGTGCTCGATGACGTAAGCAGTACTTAATCGGGCAGTTATAGGTATTGGAGCAGTCTGAGCCAGGAGTAGAAATTCCAATAAAGCACCTCTCCTTGTGCATTCCTGAGCTGCTGTGTGCGCGCGCGTGTGTGCTTTTTTCCCGGTTTGTGACGTCATCATGGCATGTTGGGACTTGTTTAGCAGTGTTACGATTTTACCCGCCATTAGTATCTTGTTGTTACCTTGTGCTAGCCGCGTAGCGATGTGTGGTGACTCTGCGATTATTCCTGAGGTCTTAAGCCTTTTCCCTTTAAGTGAATTTGTGTACCCTTGTCCTGTGGTTTCTTTACGACGATGCGGCTGTGCATGTAGCATTATGCAATAATTATCTGACAGCAGAAATGGGTGTTTTGTCAGTTGATGGTAGTTTCTTAGCATGTGTTTAATTTTTGTAGTCCTAGCTATTTTGCTATTTGAGCAGAAATGATGGTATCTGAGGGTTTAACGCTGAGGGTAGAAATTCCTGTCTGAGATGAATCTGCATTTCACTGCAACTTGTTTCATTTAAGTAATATTATTGAAATTCCACAGCCACTGTGAACAAAAAGGGATGGTTGTGCGCCTGCTCATGGAAGCAACTTGCATATCGGAATGACACGTGATGATAGCGAACTTTGCGCTCAGGTGCGGCAATGGTGTAGGCGGACGGAGCATTACGTGAAGCCAAGGGCAAGCTGCGACCTTGAACATGCAGAGCAAGTTATTTTTAGGCTATGATGACTCCTCGCACCCGTGCATGTTGGGGCATGCAGCGAGGTCGCCGCTATATAAGTGGGGAGGATGTGTAAAGAGGCAGCAGTCTTCGCATCGCTTCGGGAGTGTGTGGAGCTCGCTTCAAAAGTAAGTATTTTTCATCCACGCTCTGTGGCGCACGTTTTCTTAGTGTTGCTTCTTTTTTTTTTCAGTGCCTAGATGCGTGTTCTGCTTTTTTGATCCTCATGATATCGGTGATGATGAGCCATTGGAAGAGAATTCACCATCTTCTCCAGACATTTCACCTGGCACATTGCATGCTCACGTCGAGCGATCACATCCCTATGTGGACATTTCCTTCCTGCCTTTCTTTCAAACTGATAGCGCATTTCGAGGTACCGTCAAAGCGTTTGTGCTATTGGCATCTGTTCACGATCAGGGAGTAGAGGACTTGCGACAATATTTAATGAACCACCTCCACAATATAATTGCTATTTTGCGAGCGCAAAGAATACCCTTTAGATTTTGCATTTGTTCTGACGTTCTAATGATGAAAGAAAATCGAGGGGATATAACTGCACACATAGCTCATTTTATGGCGCTTGCTCGCGAAGTCCACAGCGACGGAGCTATTGCAAATACTTTGATGGACGTGATTCAGGAGTTCACCGGGCGCATTGAAAATTACCAGCGTGAGGGTAGTGGGTTTGTATCCACCGATGTCCAAAAAGTTCAAATGTGTATTTCCGCTGTGAAAACTAAAAAGTTTGGATGCGATGGGGTACTTCCCACAAATTTGGCTAAACGCAGGAATGTGTTAACGAATATCCAATTACCAGCACGCAAGGAGGGTGAATGTTTTAAATACAATACACTCGCTCTCCTGCATCCACAGCAAAGGAATTCGTGGAAAAAATGTGAAAATTATGCAGCAGATTACTGGTGGCCAAGCCGCTTCCCTGTTTTATTCTCTGATCTGGATGAATTTGAAGTCCAAAACGAGATATCCGTGTATGTTTACGCCTATGTCGATCAGGGAGTGCACGTGTCGCGACCCGCAAAACTGGAATTCGAAAAGAAAATTCATCTCTTGGAGGTTGATGAGCATTTTTTTGGAATAAAGTCCCTCGAACGCTTGTTGACAACAAGAAGTAACCATTTTGTATGCGAACGCTGCACACGCTCTTTCGTGAAGGAAGAGAGCATGGCGAAACATCGACGCCTTTGCACGGACATAAACGAAATCCTGTTGGAATTTTGCGAGCCGGGAAAAAATTTTGTAGAGTTTACTAAAATACAGTACATGCAACAGTACAACTATGTCGTTGCGTTGGACACTGAGAGCGTACTCGCACCCAGTGGTGTTGGCATGCAACGTCACATTACCTCTAGCTTCTGTGCTGTGCTCGTGCGTACCCATGACTCAAAGGTGATGCGCATTAGAACACACCATGGGGAAGATGCGGCAAAGCAGTGTGTGAAGGCACTCATGGAAATGCGTGATGAAATGATTGCCTTGAACGCCTGCCCCGCTGCAATGGTGTTGAGCGATGAACAACAGGCCAAGCACAGAGCTGCTACCCACTGTGCATATTGTAAACGGGAATTCGCGGAAGACCTACCTCGTGTCCGGCATCATGATCATTCGAAGCATTGTACTGCGGGTGAGACAAATTATATCGCGACACTGTGCAACCCCTGTAACGTCGCGTGCACTACCAGAGAAAAATTGCCGATCATGGTCCACAATTTGTCTTATGATCTGGCTGGACTGTTACGGGAATTTCACGTTCTCGGGTGGAAGCGACCTCCCTTCATTGTGGCCAGCTCCATGGAAAAAATTCGTTCGTTCGAAATTGGTACCTTCCTCTTCAGGGATACCATGCAGTACCTAAATTCGTCGTTGGGGGACCTCGTGGAAACCGTCAAATCCATAGGGGGAGCCGAGGCGTTCCAATGCTTGAAGCAGGTATTTGGAGACGACTACAAAATTTTGCTTCGTAAAGGTGTGTTCCCTTACAGTTACCTTAGTTCTTTTGCAGTGTACGACGAGTTGAGTCTCCCAGAAAAATCCGCTTTTCGAAATGATCTAACTGGGGAAGATGTAAGCGATGAGGACTACCAGTACGCTGTGCATGTATTTGAACATTTTGGGTGCTCGAGTTTACGGGATTATAACACATTGTACCTGAAAACGGATGCCCTCTTACATGCAGACATAATTCAGCACTTCCGACGCCTGTGCTACAGCGCACGCGGATTGGAATTGCTTCATTGCGTTTCTCTGGCATCCTATTCGTGGCAATGCGTGTTAAATTATACGAATGCAAAATTGGAATTGATTACCGATGAGGAAATGCACAGAACCATCGAATCGGGCGTTAGAGGCGGGCTCTGTCAGGCGAGCAGGCGTCATTTGCGTGCCAATAACCCTCTGTGTAGCGGCTATGATCCTGATCAAGAGGAGGTGTACATATCATACATAGATTGCAACAATCTTTACGGATTTAGTATGATAAAGCACCTCCCTGCCGGTGATTTCGAATGGGTCGAGGATTTTAGCTCCGTGGATTTTATGCATCACCCCACGGATTCGGAGGTGGGGTATGTGTACGTATGTGACTTGGAGTATCCAAACTCTATCCACGCTCTAACGCGATACTTCCCCCTGGCTCCCGAGAAGGCAGTCATCCCGAAGGAATGGCTCTCGCCATTCCAGCGAGGGCTTCTCGAAGAATTAATGTATCAGCCTGCTAACAGCAAAAAGCTGTTGCTCACGTGCAACGACAAGGTCGAGTACGTCGTTCATTACGCGTTGCTCGCACTCTATTGTAGATTGGGCATGAGGGTGACAAAAATTCACCGAATCCTAAAATTTCGCCAGGCACCATTCCTGCGTCCCTACATCGAGGACAATGTTGCCAGGCGCGTTGCTTCGAGCACAACGTTCGAAAAAAATTTCTATAAACTCTCAAATAATGCGGTATTCGGGAGAACGCTTTTAAATAAATTTAACATGCGTGATATTCGAGTAGCCTTCGATGAGGAGACGGCGAGTCGCCTCGGGAGTCGGGCAGAATGCGTGCGGATGGAAATTTTGTCCCCAGATTGTGTCATGTACGAAATGCGCAAAAGAAAAGTGCGATGTGATTTCCCGCTCCAGATTGGGTTTACGATTTTAGAACTCAGTAAATTAACCATGTACTCATTCTACTACGAAACTCTGCTGAGCAAGCTCACTTGTCCGGTGATTACCTGCTACTTTGACACGGATTCTTTGATCCTCGGCCTATTCTGCAAGGACTACGAAGATCAGTTACGAGCGATCGCCGACGACCACTTAGATTTGTCTTCCTTTGATCGGGATCATCCACTGTACAGTGAAAAGAATCGTGGAAGACTTGGGGCATTCAAAAGCGAAACTGGTAGTGTACCTATCGAAGAAGTAATATGCTTGAAAGCTAAAATGTACTCTATCAAACTAGCTGGAGAAAAGCAAATTGCAAGAGCTAAAGGGGTAAAGAAAAATATTGTACGCAAGCACCTCCTCCATGAGACATACCACGATACCCTGTTCAATCACACGAGCGTATCGAATGAGCAAGTGTCAATAGTTGGAAAGAAACAGTGCATGTACACCATCAGAAATGTCAAAAGAAGTCTGATGGCATATGACGACAAGCGATACCTCTGCAATGACATCGAATCCTACCCTTACGGAAGCTGTGAATATGGTAAGTTTAAATGGATGATGCAAATAGTGAAGCTCATAACATTATTTTTTCACTCCAGAAGATGTGCAGGAAGAGAACTGATACTTCTGTGACATGCTGTTCTCGCGTGCTGTCTGGGACTCAGCCGTGGATGGAGAAGGACGAACGCCTGGGTGATCCACATGGTACTTATGCGAAAAACGCCATGGATGTTAATGGAAATGTCCAGTGTGCCTGGAAGTGCCCCAGAGAGAACTACAATCTCTCTGAGACTGCCATGATGTACTCAAGAAACATTGAAAACTATTTCCCGTGTTTTTCTACGTCCCTACTGTTCCGAAGCGTTGTCCTGGCTTAACTAGAAAGCATCCCAAGCCAATCTGCAATTTGGTGGGCCTGTGAGCTGGCCCAGAAATGAATGGAATTGATCAATGAGCGGTTGTCTATGCTGCGGTTGAAATTATGAAGCAATATGCAGTTGAAAGAGTGTGACCGAGTAACTAGAGAGTGGAAATGACAAATGAGTCTATCGAGCATGTATGAGAGGCAGCCAATAGGCCAATCACTAGATTTTAGAAATGAATGGAAGTGACCACCCCCCGGGTCAATAGACAGGTGAGCGATTTGGAAGTTTATGAGCCGACTTAGAATTGAATAGAAAGATCATTTTGGTGTCTACGAGCGAGTGACCAGATGTTGTGGCAATTAATGGTAGCCAATCACATAGACATTAGATGGATGAAGGGGTGGAGCTGTGACCAACCAACCAGAGGACTTAGAAGTGGCTTGACCTGGATTAGAATTGGGTGGCGGATTAGAAATTCCTAGAAATGGATTAGAAAAAAGAGCGATTTGGAAGCCTATGAGCCAAATTAGAATTGAATAGAATAGATAATTTTGGTGTCTATAAGCGAATGAACAAATGCGGCAATGAAGGGTAGCCAATCTCATAGAAATTGGATGGATCACCTGAAGTGGTGGAGCCTGGATTAGACCTGGCTTCACCTGGATTAGAAATGGGTGGTGGATTAGAAATTCCTAGAACTGGATTAGAAAAAGGATGTCGTTGTGCGTAACGGCTCTATACTACTTCCATAAAGTATCCCATGAACTCAAAAAAATGGCTGGTCGTACCGACGTCCGAGTTGTGTTCTCGGCTCCAGAAAAACTCATTAAACTTTGTCGGCTGCTCAACGGCGTAGATCGAGAACCGAAGGAGTGCAAAAAGCAACACAGGAATCCGTACGTGGAATGCAGGCAGAACGTTGTCTACAGGATTCCACTTTCGTGCGGAAAGTCATACGTGGGACAAACAGGGCGCTGTATGAACGACCGACTGCGGGAGCATCGGCTAAACCTCAAGAACTGCAGGGGTGGGTGGCTAGCGGAACACTGCAGGGTGTGTGGGTGTGAGCCTGTGGTAACCCAATGTGTAGTCATCGGAAGGAATCCAGACAGAACAGCTAGAGAGATTATAGAGGCCCAAACAATTAAGGATTTGGGTCAGACCTGTGTCAGTGTTCCTTCCATTGCTTTATCTGACAGGGAGCTGACGTACCTCGACATGTGTAAAAGTAGAAAGAACCGGCAGGTGGCCAGAAGCGTTTAAGCAGCTGGTACGACAAATTTCATTAAAGTGTTGGAAGTTAGTGCATGTGTTGTGTTCCTTCTTAAGTCCTCGTGTTATAGCGCTCTGCAATATGGTCTCATACCAACAAGCCCAGATTTCGTCACTCTTCCAGTATATTTCCAGTACAACGGGCCCTTTTAAGTTTGGTTTTCGTGATCCTACAGTGGCGCTACAGGCCTCGACTACGTGTCGTGCTCGGACCTTGCTCGGACCTTTTCATTTTGCATACGGAATGGAATAGTGCCACAGGACTCGTTGTTTGGAGGGATTTCACCATCTATTGGACATGGCATCCGACTGTGCAAGATCGTTAGATCTGAGATGCATAGGCAATCGTGGATGTACAGGAACATTTTGGCGGTTGAAGTTTCCGAGTTGTGGACACAGAATGTAGCCGCAAAAAGGATAGTGGAATATCGGCGTCTCGCAAAAACAGCTACGGAGGCAATGTGGAGCGTCCAAATAAGGCAGCTACTTCGCCTGTATGATAAGCCTCGAAAGTCACAATCACAGGCCGTCCATACCCCGGAACCTATACAATTGCCGCCCGGCATTGCAAAGGTGTTGTCCCTGGGTCCCAAGTTCGCTGCGGAACCAAGATGCTCAGGACCGGAGATGCTGTCGATAGTTCACCAGGTGGCCAGGAAGGCAGCTGAGGTGGACCATGATCGATGTGTCTTGGAAGGAGTAGCATGTGTCAGCGTAGCATGTCGTCTTCTTTAGTGCGTCACTGAGGACAAAGAAAACCGAAACAGATGCCGTCGTGAAACGTTTGATGGAACGCGGGTCGAAAGCCATTTGAACGAACACCGTTTGATGGAAACTGCAGCGGTCGTTTGATCGATTTTTTATTGGTTCGCTTGGATCGTTGATGAAACAGAAAAGAAAAAAAAAACAAAAGAAAGCTTCAGTTCTAAATGCTGTTATCCTAAGGAATATTTCACTGTGTAATCCGCTTGCCCATAAACACATTACTTATCCTAATCCACATTTTTGCATCCAGAAGACGATTCAATGGCCTGGGTTGTTCACCCTATCCCGTCCGACAACTTTATGTTTTCCTCTCTGACAGATAGTAACTAAACATGGCGTACATGCCTTTCACTCCTAGTACCCCAACACTTCGTCAAATAATAATTGATGTAAGTTGTCAAATGATCAACATTTTTGACAAATAAATAAATAATATTTTTGAATGATTTATTCGCGTCGAACGTGGGCAAATTTTAACAATGTATTATTAATGTTTGTAGTTAACTGACCATTGGTTTGAAGAAAGAACAGTTTTAGTCTATTTACTACATCACCATTACTTATTTGTTGTGCTTTAGTTTATTTACTTTGCGCAAGTGAATCTAAATTTGGTTCCTCCAACATACATGTAACCGAAGAAGTCCTTCGAAACCTAGATGATATAAGCCGGGGAGCAGATTGTAGTTTGTTTAAATATATATGTTTTATTCTTTTGTTTATTTTTTCATGGCGTGGATGTGTAGGTATCCCAGACTGCAGATGCATATTCTAAATAAGGTTGAACTGATGTTTTATATGGCTGTTAATACAATATCTTTATTTTATATTGTGGCGAAATTTCCTTCTTACAATTCACAGAGTGCCTTTTGTGCACATATCACTATCCCATTTCGGATCGCTCACTTTAAATTTATCGCCAGCAATTAAAAGGGTGCCCAGAAAAAGAACAGACTATCGGCTGCTCCCAACTTGAGGCCATTTTTCAATATGTGTCCTACTGGTTAGCGGGATACTTCCGCATTGTCCTGTTCAATTTTCTCTTTCGGATGGGAGAGCGTAAAAAGCCAGAAGGCTGTGCTGTTCGTGAATGACAAAGGTCTGCAAATAACCAGTGGTCTACCCTCTTTAGGTGAAAAAAAAAGCAGAGGACACTGATTGCCTGCTCCGGATGCTCGAGTCAAAAGTTACAGAAAAAGAGGTGCTAAGGACACACTGCGAGCTTTTAACTCCCTTAGAAAAAAACGGCGTCGATCAACCGGCTTTCGACTAAGCGGCGTTCGATTAAATGCCTTCGATCAAACGGCGTTCGACCAAATGGGCGGACACCCGCGAGGTTCCGTGTCATCTGATATGGCCCAAGTGTGCATGAGGTCCAAGTGATCAGAACTTTGGGCCTTTTGAGCATTTGGGTGAAATGAGAAGGGCAGGGTAAGGTGTCCAGAAAGCCGAAATGTCCAGAAGGCCAAAATATTCATATGGCCCGAAAACCAGGAGGGAAGACTAGGAGTGACCTAGATACTGTATTTTCTTTGCACATATGTGCAATATTAATTAAATGCTGAATGAGACAGAAAAAAGGTAATTGAACTAAAAATATTAATAGAAGTACTGAAATGAAGAAACAAATTTTCAAGCAAATAAGATAAAAATGTGACAAAAAGTAAAATACAAATAAATACTGAATTCGTACGGCGTTCAATATTTCGCTCGGTACAGATTGGTAAGCTCTGTGCCTAATATATTTATTGAACAACTGATTCGTTTGCCGCATTAAAAGCTTTTCAACTTTCGCTTGAATACTGCTATGACGCACAATATGTAGCGCTTTTTCTGCGAAGGTATCCAAGCCGGGCACGGCAGTAGCGTACCCAGAAAAAATATTTCTGGAGGGGTTCAGGAGGAAATTTGCATAGGAGAGAAGGGGTTTACTCCACGTTTCTCTCTCCCAGATGCGCTACGAAAGGTACGATTTCGGGAGGGGTCTGAACGTCGCAAACGACGCCTACGCACGGGACAGTTTTTTCCGCTCTAACCCATCGGTGCAATTTTTTCCGAGACCGGTTGTTCCGTCACCAAATTTTCCGGGGCAGTTTGACTAAATGGCGCTCTCAAATAGGCGGACACCTTCGAATTGATTTTGTAACTGAACTCTTTGGAGACTACATTTCACAAGGCGGAAGAAGCGCATTGTTTGTGTTCACGTGAGATGCGAGGTGCAGAAGGAGCATATTCCACTGAGTGACCGAGTGCAATTGTACGAAATGGGCACTGCTTGATGAACATGTTAAATCTCAGTTCCGAGCAAAATGCCAAGCCGTAGCGATTCTCGGCAAAGTGTGGAATTCCTGCGCAGTCACACCTGAAAAGCGATTTTACAGAAAAATATTTCTCGCATATAACTCGCACTGATAAAAGTACCGCATTTTTCTGTGTACAAGCTCCGTTATATATAAAAAAGTTCTCTGAAGAAGTCCTGCGCAGGATGATGACGCGCATATGATGAATAGGGCCTGGATTTTTAGGCGCTAGCAGGGAGCGCTCTTCGTCGGATAAATCATTCTAGGCCAACCAACCTTCAGAATCGTATTGTTTTATCTTTTGATTGGAAGGAATGATGATACAGAAAACGGGGCGCGCACGATTTCTCAGCTTATAGTGAGACAGAGCGAAATCATTCACGATGATGATTGGCATACTGCGTGCTATGCGGTCAAGAGCGCCCCCTGTTAGTGCCTACAAATCCGGGCCTTAATGATGATATTAGATGACGCGCAGGACTTCAGAGAACTTCTTTCAATGTATAACGGCGCTTATACACCGAGAAATACGGTCGAAAAAACACTATTAGTCTTCCTTTCTGGTTTTCGGGCCATATGACCATTTGGGCCTTCTGGACACCTTATCCTGTTCTGCTCATTTAACCCAAATGCGCAAAAGGCCCATTTTTTTTTCGGGTCTTATGGACGTTTTTGGGCACTTGGCCCTTATGCACACTCGGGCCATACGAGATAAAAACCCCAGGTTCTGGTCGGTGCTGTACAGATATTTATCTTTTCAAGAGTAGATGAAGAATTGCTTTGTCATTTTGGAGTGAGTATTATGTCGAAAAGGGTATCCTCAAGGTACGGATACTATGACATTTGAATTCCATTTGTTACATCTTTGGTGGAAGCATTTGATTAGACGTTGTTCCCCTTGTATTTTTACATACTTTTTCCTCGATGATGGCGGCGTACTTTCAAGACCTAAAGAACGACATAAAATTACCTGGTGCCCCTCCAAAGCTGTTAGACTCGCTAGCCATAAAATTATTGCGGCGACTTAAAATAATAAAATGATTTCAAATAATAAATTACGTGATTGACAATTATACGGGGTGTTTGCTGTAACGTGTCCAGAAACTATTTAAACGAGCGATGAAAGAGAAACGTGCTCTATTTTTGAGCTACTTGGCTAAGGAACAGGTGCTACTATAGTGAAGCAGTATCTGTGAAAAGTACCACTTGCTTTTCTTTTATCGCTCGCTTTAAATATGATTTCTGGACGGAGCAAACACCCTGTATACTGCTTCTGTGGTTTCACCTGAATCTTGTTTTCTTAACTCGAGAGCAGAAGCTGACTGATTGAACCTATGCGTAGTGCAAGTCGGAGCGCATTAAACGTGTTACTTTTGTAGCTCAAGTCAAGTTTGTGTGTATAGGGTTTCCTTTACTGCGGACCGCATTATTTTTAACATAGTTCATCACAATGAATCACTCCCGGGATGGCCATAATGTGATAAAACTGCTTATTTCAGGCTTTAAGACATTTGTTCCATTTATGCAAACTTGAAAGGCCACGGGAAGGTGCAGAGTTGTTATCGAAACGAGACATGGTAAGCTTTTTGGAATACAAGGGAAATAACCTCTAATCAAATGCTTAGACCAAAGCTGTAACCGGGAAGTTCGTCCTCAACAAATGGAGTTCAAATTGCATAATATCAATTGCATATTGTTTGTTATAATAAAATGAGGTGTGTTGAGTTATCAGTACCTTGAAGATACCCACTTCAAGGTAAAACTACAAAATGACAAAGCAATTCTTCATGTACTGTTGGAAAAAGGCCATTAAAAAATGAATATCTCTACAGCAGCGACTAGAACACGGGGCGCAAAATATTAAAAAAGAAAATGGCCCAAAAGTTTAAAAAGCCACGACAGACCACTATCACATGCAGATCAGGTATTAAATCTATAATAGTACACCAAAAAGCACGTTCATCTCTATGTAAACCAAATTTCGTACGTGCACATGACTCTTCAATTTTCGATTTTGAATGGAAAATTCCTCATTCCCACGAATTTGAAAACACTGAAATAGTACATTTCACGCCTTTGTTGCATCGCACTTGTTATTTCTAGCTTGTACTGCCGAGAACCAAACTAACAATTCTCCAGCGGGGGGCGGGGGTGGTTGATATGTGGCCTGTAGGATGTACCGATTCAAAATAGGCGATGACATTTCAAAAATTTTCCTTTCTTTGTCCAAAAATTGTAGTCTAAAAATGGGCCCTGTGCAAAAATCGACGAAATCCCCATAGGCGCAATGCATTAAAATTCATATGACCTGGGTGCATTAGATATACATTCTGCTACTGCAATTTTTGTTCCCAGGGGTTCTTTACATGGTGTTCTCTGAAGACAAATCTTACTTCTGAGACGAAGACCTCTTAAAATTCTTATTCAATTTTGGTGTTAATTGGCATAAACGCAATTTCTCATTGTATTCATGTCCTGTAAGGTCGCTTCCCGCAAGGGAGTTCGGTATAGCGGCGGAGCGTGCCGACGAAAGGTTGACCGCGAATTCTGCGAATGCATTTTTAACAGTGCGTTCGCTAGTGTTTTTGTTGAAGATTCTGGTTTTCAACCATGATTGACGCGGCCATACCAACTTCCTCCTATGTGTCCAATTATTATCACAGCTAATGGTATTGAGAATGTCACTGTAAATATCAAGTTGTCATCCGCCTGTGGCCTTGATTGCATCAATGTTAAAATGTTACACAAAGGCTCTCATCCCAATACTTATCTAATTTTTTTCTCACTCGCTTGCCTCCGGCATTGTTCCTACAGACAGGAGTCTGTCAAAGATAGTTACACCCTTTAAAAAGGCGATAAGCTGGATCCACTGAATTATCGTCCAATAGCTTTAACTAGTGTCCCATGCAAAATCCTTGGACCCATAATCTTATCGCGTGCCTCGACGCACCTTGAGTCAAATAATTTTTTCCACCGTAATCAACACTGCTTTCGAAAGGGATACAGTCAATTATCTTGCTTCATACATGACATTCAGTTTAACTTAGACAATAACATTCGCACGGACGCCATATTTTTAGACTTCTCCAAAGCATTCGATACCGTCATTCACACAGGTCTTCTTTATAAGTTATCGCTACTTAACTTACAACCCCTTGTTCTCAGCTTGTTCAAAAATTACCTCCACGACAGTTACCAAATAAAGTTGGCCAAATTATGCCCTTTCTCCTCTATTACCTGTGTTATCCGCCGTACCCCAGGGGACAGTACTTAGAGCACTTCTCTTCCTAATCTTTATTAACGATCTTCCCAATTCCTTGTTTTCAAATATTCGCAGATGATTGTGTTCTCTACCGCAGCACATATGTTACTGACTAGCTAGCACTTCAACATAACCTTGATCTCATTTCCGCGAGGTGTTCCAACTGGAAGCTTTCTCTTAATACATCTAAATGCGCGCACGTTTCTTTCACGCGTCCTAGACAACCTTGAAACGCTCATTACACCTTAATTGTCCTATTTCTAAATCTAATTGATAAGTACTTAGGAATTCATCTGGTTTCGAATGTTAGTTGGATGACTCACATGAATGCAATTATCAACGAAGCTAACCGTAAATTTGGATTCCTACGCCGTAATTTAGAGCATGCCCCACCACCTGTTAAAAGATTAGCATACACTACCCTTATTAGTCCTAAAGTAGAGTACGCTTCCTCTATCTGGGATCCACATTTATTTACACTAAATAACTTACTAGAATCTCTCCAAAACAGTGCCGCACGGTTTATATCTAATGTCTATTACTATCCTAGCATTTGATCAATCAAGCTATCTCTCGACCTTCCTGATCTTGTGTTACGGGAAGTTTCTACGACAGTGTCTTTTTCACAACACATTTTTACGACCTAATTTCATCACACCTGCTTCCTATAGATCGCCGAGACATGACCACATTCTTAAGGATGAGCGTTTTCTATGCAACACTGACCAATTTTCTCGTTCATTTTTCCCGTGCACATCCAACGAGTGGGACTGTCTTCCTCAGAACATTGTCATGATTAACGATTTCATTGTACTCAAGCGAGAAGTACGCGATTTGCAGTGTATTTAATATGTCTTATTTTCCCCACTTGTGTAAACCGTCTTCGCTTACCCCCGCATGTAATTACCCAATGGGGCGCCTTCAGGTACCACTATAAATAAAAATACCGCAGTGCGTCGCCAAGAGCGTAGTCGTCCACCCCCTCCGAGACAGTAAACTAGCCTGGTTTCGCAAACTTCCCGCTACGGGGTCGTACCGAGGATAAAATGCACCGCTCCTGTGTTCCGTAAAAATTTCCTGTACCAAGTAAAACAGCTTTTTATGGCGCACGCGCAACCAAGGCTGAATCAGTTAAGAGCTCGGTACGACATTAACTGCGACGTCACGAACTCAGACGAAGTGTCGTATGAAAGCTCACATGAAACGATACGCATACTGTTAAGACACGCGGGAGACAAGAGCAGTTCGCCATTTTTACAGTTCCTCCACCAAGACTTAAGCCATACCCGTATACAGGCCACAACATTAATTCTACTCAGTATGCGCC
Source organism: Ornithodoros turicata (assembly GCF_037126465.1). Classification (NCBI taxonomy): domain Eukaryota; kingdom Metazoa; phylum Arthropoda; class Arachnida; order Ixodida; family Argasidae; genus Ornithodoros; species Ornithodoros turicata. The sequence continues at coordinate 338,275 of NW_026999305.1, forward strand.
AACTGAGATTCAGTTTCTTATAGAGGGTGCGTAGAAACAGGCCGTATTTGGCTAAGAAAGAACTCAACCCCGCCTGACCGTCACCGGCGATCCACCGTAGGCAGAGTAGCTCCAGCGACGACACCGTAGAGCCTCCAAAGTACATAGAGAACACATCCAGCGAAGATGTCACACAGAGCACATCCAGCGCACATCCATCCGGTGGCACGCAGAGAAGATAAATCGGCAATCCTGAAAAAGACCAAGGCTTTAAGCACTCCTAAAATTCATTTAGCCTATGCCCCGCTATCCCAAATATGTGACATCGGGAATGCTAAGCTGACGACAAGCAAACGTACAAAACACGCCGCGAAATCCTAGCAAAAAGTACTGTCAACAACACACCTAAGATTGCTGCACACCCTTCAAGACGTACAAGACCTTGAGGAAGAACAAAAGCGAGCAGCAACTTACCAAGCGACTGAGGAGAAAGTAGCCTAGCCTCGGACGCGGCACTTGATATACCCATGAGTGCTCGACGTCACCAGCCTCGGTGACAAATGACGACGATCGGTTGGGAATATCACGTGAATCGGCAGAAAATGCAAAGTAAGGGGGTGTAGCAGCAGCGTCATAATCATCACCAGCACCGCCATCGGTTACGCGCAGCACTGCGCGTGACCCGAGCTTTCGTTTTCGGTTCATCGCCATTAACCGTCATTAAACCCATCAACCTCAGTAGAGCCTGGTCGCCTCATTTCTCGCTCTACAACTGGTGACCCGGACGTGATCCAACGTTCCACCATCATGAACGGCGACCAGCGCTCCACCAGCTCTTCGCCTCCCAGCCGGCCACCGCCACCGCTTGAGGCTTCTGTGGCACCGCTCCGCCTGCCGCCTTTCTCCGCCGCGGACCGTATTCTGGATTTTGCTGGCCTTCCATCACCAGGAGCCGTTGCCGCCCTGGCACCCCGCACCTCCCCTCCACCGGTGGACGTTGCAATCAATGCCATCAGCACGTCGCTCCAGCAACTCCAGACTACGGTGGCGGCCCTGGTGAACCGGGTGGACGCCATTCCCCCGCAGCGACCACGTTCCCCTCGGCGCCCGTTTTGCCGTCGCTGCTCGCCATCCCGTCAACGGTCTCCTTCGCCCTCTCAGCACCACTTCTGCTGGTATCATCGAAAATTCGGCGATGCCGCAAGGAACTGCCAGGCCCCTTGCTCGTGGCCGGGAAACGCTCCCCCCAACCATTAACGGCTGGCATGGCTGGGGGCGACAACAGCCGGCTCTTCCGGATCGCGGACCGCGTGTCCGGCTGTCGCTTCCTGGTGGATACCGGGGCTGACGTGAGCGTCGTTCCACCAACCCCCACAGAAAAACGACACCGACAACCAGACTTGGCTTTGCAGGCCGTCAACAAGTCCACCATCTCAACTTACGGTCAACGCTCCGTCACCCTTGACCTCGGCCTGCGCAGAGTATTTCGTTGGGTTTTTACCATCGCCGACCTCCCCTTCGCAATCCTTGGCGCCGACTTCCTCCACCATTTCGACCTTCTTGTGGATATTAGACGCCAGCGCCTCGTCGACAACACTACTTCTTTGCACGTTTATGGAGCTCCAGCGCATATAGCCGCCATTAGTCCCACCATACGGCTACCGTTGCCCACTGCTTTCGCCGACATTGTCACGGAGTTCCCCGCTGTCCTGCGCCAATCGCACGCCTCTTGCCCACCTCGCCACAGCGTCACTCACCACATCGTGACACGGGGCCCCCCTGTCTTCGCTCGCCCCAGACGGCTGGCTCCAGAGCGCCTCGTCATTGCCAAGAGGGAATTTGAGCACATGCTCGAACTGGGGATCATTCGGCCTTCCTCCAGCCCGTGGTCTTCCGCTCTCCACATGGTGCCCAAAGCAACACCTGGTGACTGGCGCCCATGTGGGGACTACCGTGCACTCAACATCGTCACGGTACCGGACAGATACCCGCTTCCCCATATTCAGGACTTCACTGCGAATCTTGACGGAGCGACCATCTTCTCCAAGATAGACCTCATCAAAGCCTATCACCAAATTCCCGTCCATCCCCCTGACATCCCGAAGACTGCTATAACCACCCCTTTTGGCCTCTTTGAATACGTGCGGCTGCCCTTTGGCCTGCGTAATGCTGCGCAGACATTCCAACGATTCATCAACGAAGTGCTCCGCGGCCTGGACTTCGCATTCGCATACATGGATGACATCCTCGTCGCAAGTCCATCTCCGGAGGCTCATCGCGCCCATCTGCGCGCCCTGTTCTCGCGCCTGGAGGACTACGGAGTCTCCATCAATGCCGCGAAGTGCGAGTTTGGCGTTACCACCCTTACCTTCCTGGGACACACCATCACCCCGCAGGGCATCCGGCCACTCGCATCCAAGGTCCAGGCAATCCGAGACTTCCCTGCCCCCACTTCTCGCAAAGGACTTCGTTCATTCCTCGGCCTCGTGACTTTCTACCGACGTTTTGTGCCTCGCTGTGCTGCCTTGCTCCAGCCTCTCTACGCAGATCTCGGCGCTGACCATCCGAAAGAGGCCCGTGCTGCCCCTCTGGAGTGGACACCGGCAGCAGAACGCGCGTTCGAAGGGGTCAAGCAGGCCCTGGCAGATGCTGTGCTGCTCCACCATCCTCGTCCTGACGCCGAGACAGCGTTGTTCGTCGACGCCTCCACTGCTGCTGTCGGCGCAGTCTTGCAGCAGCGTCAGGATGGCCACTGGAAACCTCTCGGTTTCTTTTCCCAGCGCCTCTCGCCAGCAGAAACACGCTACAGCACCTTCGGGCGTGAGCTCCTCGCCGCCTACCTGGCATGCAGACACTACCGCCATTTTCTCGAGGGCCGCCCGTTTGTGCTGTACACCGACCACAAGCCTCTCATGTTCGCCCTGCGATCGCCCTCCCTCAACCACTCGCCTCGTGAAACCCGCCACATGTGCTACCTCTTGGAGTTCACGACCGATGTGCGACACGTCGCAGGCGAAGACAATGCCGCTGCCGACGCACTCTCGCGGCCGGACGTCAATGCTCTCCATCCGCCCCCCGCGGTCGATTTGGACGGCATCGCCCAGGCGCAACACGCTGATCAAGATCTCGCCAATCTTCGTTCCTCCCCCGCCTCATCCACCACTTTTCGGGAGATCTCGCTCCCCGGTTCGACGGCAAGTCTATGGTGCGACACCTCTACTGCTACCCCGCGCCCTTTCGTTCCCCTGGCCTTCCGCCGGCATGTTTTCAACGCCCTCCACTCGCTGTCCCACCCTGGCGTGCGCGGCACGCAAAAGATCGTCGCAGAGCGCTACATATGGCCTCGCATGAATGCCGACGTCCGTGACTGGGCGCGGGCCTGCCTTGCCTGCCAGCGGTCCAAAATCTACCGCCACACCATCTCGCCTCCATCGCGGTTCCTTCCACCAGATGCACGTTTCGACCAGGTCCACATAGACTTGGTCGGCCCGCTTCCTCTGGCCAAAGGCTACCGCTACCTGCTCTCGTGCATCGACCGCTTTACCCGCTGGCCGGAGGTAACGCCGATTCCTGACATCACGGCAGAGACGGTGGCCCACGCATTCCTCTTCTCCTGGGTTTCCCGATTCGGCGTCCCGTCCACTGTAACCACGGACAGAGGACGCCAGTTTGAATCGGCCCTCTTCCGTCACCTGTGCAGCGCCCTCGGAACCCATCACATCCGAACCACGGCCTACCATCCGGCTGCCAACGGCCTGGTCGAGCGCCTTCATCGGCAGCTCAAGGCGTCCCTCCCCGCCACTGACCACGGCGACACAACCTGGCCCGAGCGTCTACCCTTCGTCCTGCTTGGCCTTCGCGCCGCGATCCGCCAGGATGACTGCAGCGCGGCCCACATGGTCTACGGCTGCCCGCTCCGCCTTCCCGGAGCATTCTTCACCCCGTCGGCCCCGCTCGTGCACGACCCTTCCTCCTACATCGACCGTCTCCGCCAGCTCTTCCGGGACCTCAAGCCCACGCCTACCCGCTCCGCTCCCGCAACGCGCGTGTTCGTGAGCCCCGACCTTAATCAAGCCACCCACGTCTTCGTCCGCCGGGACTCTGTGCGCTCCAGCTTGCAGCCTCCCTATGACGGCCCCTACAGGGTCATCTCGCGAGCCGCGAAGTTTTTCCGCCTCGATCTTCCACGGGGACCTGACACTGTGGCCATCGACAGGCTTAAGCCCGCATTCCTGGAGTCTGCACCTCTGGTATCGCCCGACCAGCCCTCCCTACATCCGTGCTCAGCTCCTGTCTCCAGCATTCCTCCCCCTCCACGTCGAGTGCATTGGGCGCCGCAGCTCGCACACTACGAGCCGCCCGCCGCCTCGGGTCCGGCTCCTGCACTCCTTGGCCTCGGCGCCCGACCTTTCCGCCAACCTCGGCCCTCCTCGCCAGCCTTGTCATCCGCCACGGGGGGGAGCCCTGTAGCAGCAGCGTCATAATCATCACCAGCACCGCCATCGGTTACGCGCAGCACTGCGCGTGACCCGAGCTTTCGTTTTCGGTTCATCGCCATTAACCGTCATTAAACCCATCAACCTCAGTACAGCCTGGTCGCCTCATTTCTCGCTCTACAGGGGCGTGTATGAGGGATTGAAAGAAAACTTAAAAAGAAAGCGGGAACTGTTATCGTTATCAGGCGCGACGTATCGGGCCATCGTAAGCGCCAGAAATGCTGTCAAGATGCGCCCTTGTCAATGTGTTTGTGTGCGTGTGCTGCGCTTGGCAGTAATCTTGATAGCGCATCGAAGAGCATGTGATGAAAACCAACTATGACGCGACATCTACTATCAGGGAAAGCGTGCAGTCAGTCAATCCACTTGGGTAACGCAACAGCGGTACTAGCGTCCGTTTCAACAGTATGCTACAAACAGGAGCGGATACAGACTGTGACTTTGGGGGGGGGGTCCTTTGTCGAAGCACGTGGGGGGAGGGAGAACATAATGTTTAGCTTGCTGATTGGGAGGCGATACCATCCCCCTCCCTATATTCGCCACAGTGTACGAACAGCACTCCCTGGGACCGCAGCGGAGTGATGGCCACTAACTACTTCTACAGTAGTTTAACTATTACCACTAACTACTTCGTGATTGAGTAGTTTAACTAGTAGTTCAACTACTTTTCGGGGGAGTAGTTACAAGTACTTTTTTAACTACTGCAATGTAGTTTAACTACATCTATAACTACTTAACGTAGTCCACGAACACCAATCCCTTGTAGTGTTCTTGGACACCTAAATATGAATGACAAGCAATAATAAACTTTGACTCAACCCACTGCGACGATCGTCAAATACAGACCGTGCGGCGGGATTCTTTCTGTGCCTACGCGATAAACTAAGTTGCAGAATTATTTCACAGCATATGAGGCTTCACTAGACAAGCACTAAAAGTAGAGGTGTGCGAATATTCGAATTTCGAATACGAATCAAATATTTGCGGTATTCGATTCGCATCGTATTCGAAAATTTGATATTTGAAGTTTTCGAATATTCGTAAAAGTTCGAATATTCGATTTTTTTTTTCGCATATCACGACAGCTTATTCCGAAGCTGTTTCGGGCTGTGCACTGGAATTTGTACGTGGCGGCGACGAACATGCATAGTAGAACAGCTGCAAAGCGACGCGCGGAGCTTCCGAGGTACGCTCGTTTGCGAATGCGTCGCTATACGTTCGGTAACCGAAACCGAAACTAGTACGCAGTTGTGTGCAGTCGCCATTACAGAGTCCGCCCCAGCGAAACCCGAGACCGCGGTACGTTTCATACATCGTCAGCACTGTCACGGCTTTAGTGGATTGCTAGCGAAAGCTGAACATTCGTATGAGGCCTACAGTTCGGTGAAATTACGGTTAAATATCGAAATTTTGTTGACGTTGAGCTGAACACCGCTGTTCAGCGTCCAATTGCATGCACAGCCAAAGCCTGCGTTTCGAATGCGTCTTTTTCGGTTTCGATTTGTGGTTGTCAGCGATATATGACAGAATCATGGTCGCGTGCGATGACGGCGATAATCGAGGAGTGGGACGTGTTGATATTTCGACATAGTTTCTCCAACTCCGGCGCTCTACGACCGTATGAAAGCGCCAGATAGGACGACAGTAACGCTGCAGTCATTTGAAACTGCGCTAACTGTTGTTACAGATGATAGCAAAGCGTAGCGTAGTAAGGCGATGTAGCCTTAAGCCCGACCTTCATGGAGCGATTTTGCTCGCGACTCAAGCGCGTCGCCGTGTCTGATGCCCGCGCGCAGGTTTCCGCCGTGAAATGAAAGGAGCGCTGAACACGAAGGTCGCGGAAACAATCACGCGTGATACAGCCATGCAACATCGTCGAGGATCGCAGTTTTACTGGGCTATAATGCATGAGGCCGTTCCAAACTATGCATTACCGTCAGTAACGAAGGCGAGAAACTGCACGGTTTCACTGCCCTCACGCGTGACGTCACGCGTGAGGGCAGTGAAACCGTGCAGTTTCTCGCCTTCACGACAAATGCGGAAGGCATTGTCAATGCAAGAAGAGACCACTTGCCGCCATCATTTTCATTCTGAGGTGCTCATCACTAAATTATCCCACACTCTGAACATGTCATTGCTCTTTACTTCCATTCTGTCTGTTTCACCAGCACTTTACAATGCCAACACAGGTGTTCACAGTTCATGAAAGATTTTTGAAATGAAATTTTTTTCTTGCGGTTTTCAGCTTGCCTCATGAGAACAGCACACTGTTTCATTGTAAAAAAATAATTTTACTGCACATGTGCATATAAGCATGTATGCCCTATGCTAAGCTAATATATTACTACATATTCCTCATTACCACTTGGGACATTTTTCTAAGGATCAGCAGAACACAACTGTGACGATGCTCATTTTCGGGGCTTAATTAACTTAATTAACTCTTAGAAGCCGTTATCCTATAACGTGATATTCGATATTCGAAGGACAATGTTGTAGATATTCGTATTCGAAAATTTCAATATTCGCAGTCCTCTAATTAAAAGTGAAGATTTAGTACACATGCACGACACAATTGCTCTGCACCTCCGTTCTCATCACACAAGTAGCTCAAGGCAAAAGTGGGAAGCACAATCGTGCCGTAAAGCTTGCGGCAAAATCGGAAGTAGTTGGCGCCTTCAGTAACCTAACTACTGTAGTTAACTACTTAAAACAGTAGTTTAACTAGTAGTTGCCACTACATTTCTGCAAGTAGTTGATAACTACTTTTTAACTACAATCAGGTAGTTTAACTAGTAGTTTAACTACATGTAGTTAACTACTGGCCATCACTGGCGTTAACCTTTCAATTCTTTAAGCACATTAAACGTCTATGGTTCCCTCTGCGGACCTAAGCCCACATTCCTTTTTACTTTTCTTTTATTTCGGAGCTGTACGTGTGCTTTATAGCCAACTGCACGAATTCCTGAACAAGAGCATATAAGGGAGGAAGGAGACTTGCCCGTCCTCGGTTGTGCCTTGGGACTGCTCACCGTCGGCACTTGAAATGCTCACTGAGTCCGGTTACTCAAACCGTTATTGACTCTGGAATCTAGTAATTAAGACGAACTATACTTCATGTTACAATATCAGTAGCGTGGAATCGTCAAAAAGGTCAATGCAGAAAAATTTGAGTCGTCCCCTCACAGGTCGCGGCATTCCATTCTTCAGGTTCGGAAGAAGTAGTCAGAGAATAACAGGCCAACAAATGTGACTCTTCGCTGCTGTCCAACAACTGTTAAATAAATGTTGCTCTCTCTCTCTCTTTGAAGGAACGCGTTAAAATTCCAGCGGTGATATGACTACAGAGCTTCTCAACTACCTGCGGTATACCGGTTTCCTGAGCAGCCTCTGACATTGTGGACGGCGGAAACCCTTCGATACCAACATCGCCTGTCTCTGACTACCCCAGGAACTTGATTGCCCACTAAGGAATTATCTGTTAATGCTAGCATTAGAGTCCTCGCTACGTCGCTACGAAAGAATCGCGGCGTGTGCCTGTCTGTAGCCGCGGCGCGGCGAGTGGAGAGGGAAGGAGAGGGTGGCGTGGAGAACGCGACGCGTCGGTGCAACTGCAGTAGTTGACAGTTTCATACGTACCTGCGTGGGCGTGCCATGGGTTATGAAAGCTGTGCGGAGGAGCGCCGGCGAAAGAAGTCTGAGGCTGCGAGACGGCGCCGCCAAGTTGAATCGGAGGAGGCCCGAAAGGCTCGTTTGTCTGCGGATGCTGTCTTGCGTTAGCGTTGTGTGCGGTCGTGTGAAGGGTTATCTAGCGTTGTGAAGGAGAGTTCCAAAAGGGGTTTTCAAGTTTTAATGAACGCATTTCAGTCAGATCCGCCAATGGATCTATCGTGATGTTTATTACCCTCAGGGCGGAAGTAATATAGAGTGGAGCGGGACATTTGAAAAAGAAAGAAGAAAAAGCACAGATACAGCACAAATACAACTGAGAACCAGTAACACAACGTATATACCGGTAACAGTTATTCGGCAATACGCGAACAACTTTGGATGCGATATTTGTACGGCATTACAACTCTGGATTGTGGTGTGGCAGTATGTGCATCTGTTAAAATAGATCTCTTCGTCAAGTGTTTTTCATTCAGAAGTTGTGTACACAACATGCCATCTTATCTTATGAATTTGGACCCGTAATCGGATGACATACGCACCGTATGACATGTATTGCGTAAGTCCCTTATGAGTGATGAGTTATGAACTGTGTTATTGGGATCATTTAAAGGGACCGAAAAGTGAAAAATAACCCCCATATTTTTGCCCACTGTCGTGCACAACATCATTGTTTGATAAGACACAGAAAGCATTACTTCTCAATTCGGCATATTTTTTACGTATAAATATTTTGAACATTGCCGCAACATGGACGGTGCTGTCAACAAACGGCGAAAAAGAGAAACTTGGGTTTCGGCGGTTTCCGGTCCAGGGCTCCCAGGGATTGGTCAATCCTTACCACGTGAGAGCTAATTTTATAGAGAGCAAAGTTGACGCACAGGATCTTACAGCTAAACGACATTTTAAAAATGACGCTCACTTCCATAGTTTCTACGTTAATAAAGCATTCAGCTACTTCGCTGCTACGGGCTACGATCCACCGCGCCATCTGCAAGGCCGTCTGTGTTATCGCGTTTATTGTTTACGTCGTGGTTGGTCATGCTGGTCTCGCGAAATAGTAAATGGAAGTGGATGACATGTTCGTGGCTGCTGTGTCACGTATTCAGGATACCTACATCTGCATGGTGTAGTTTTGGTGTTCGGGGATGCAAAAATCATGTTCGTTCATCTTCGTTTTCTGCCACAAGAGGAGTGAGTGCGAGAACGAATGTGGTTCGAAACACTCGACTATTAGACACAGCAGTCGTGTCGTGTGTGCTGAGCTTATTTTGCTGCCGATGACTACGAAGAAGGTGCCGTAGATGGCGAATTGCGAAGGCGTCCGAAGCAAACTGCCGTTCAGTAACCAGTGATTTTGCTTCACCGAAGTGACGAGTTCAACACAACTCTTAGGTATGTACAGACGTCACACATGTATAAATTATAATATAACGATGACGTATTCCATTTAACTTATGTTGTCCTACTTTTCCCGTACTCAATATTGTCAACATCAACAAATTTAATTTCAGGGTCCTTCCAGTGTTGAAGTGGCGCCAGACTACTACGAATTGCGTGATCCAGGCACTCAAGTTGACATGACAGAAATAGCTGAAAGCAGGTATGCAAAGTCCACATATGTAAGCAGTAGATTTGTTAGGTGTTGCAGACTTTGTGACATTTATTGAGTCTTTGGACAGGTGCAGAACATTAGTACGACGTCAACAGTAGAAGAAACCGATGAGAACTGCTAGCTTGTTTGAATGGTAGAAGAATACTTCCTGTGTGAAGAGGTGTAGTTATATGACTAAGGAACGCGAATTAATTTTCTAGAGATGCATCCTCTACACTCGAATGACCATTGAAACAGTGAAAGTTCATTGTCTTTTAAGCCCCACTACTGGAATTGTTCAGTGTGTGTCACTGCTGTAGTGAGCCATGCAAGGTTACCACATCATATTGGTCCTAAATTTGTAGGATCTGCTGTGTAGTCACTGTTGGATCTGCAGCATTATTGTCGCTGTAATCTTTTCACCAACAGAGAATGCAAAACAGCACAAATGGTAAAACATAACTAGCTTGTTGAATTCAAAAGGGAAAGACGAAACTGTTTATACTTTTCTTGTTTATTTTGTTGCAGGTTTTACAACTCTATCAAGTACGTCAAAACATCAGAGGGCAGGAAGTCATACTGTGTTTTCTAAATCCCTGGACAATAAAAAAGAGAGATGTAGTTTGAGTTGTGACAAAATGTTGCTTCTACTCTTATATTATATTTCAATGAAATGTTACGATGCATATGTAGTGTACACTGGAGTCAGTTTCAATTTGCATGGCTGTCAAAAGTACTTTACAAAAGTACATCTCAATTACAGTAACAGAGAACTTATGCTATAAATTATTTAGCCATTTTGGAGTACTACGCACACCAATGGTGTATGATTAACTTTGAAGCGAGATCAAGGGTTAATAATACTTGAAGTCAGCCCTCAAGTCCTCCTTTACAAATGTTAGTTGGTGATGTGATAATGAAGCAGTTACTCTGTTTACCAAAACAGAGCTAATTAAGTGTTAAATCCAAATCTTGGTATAAATATTAATTGACATTTGGAAACATAGTCACTAAGAAGTATACTAAAAGGTTATGAACACAGTTCAGCTGAATGACACTGATGAAAATAATCTTACTTACTCCTCACATATACAATTGAGACTTGAGTATAACCTACAAATACATCTATGCCCACAGGTTACTTAACCCTCCAGGAACAAACTAGTAATTATAATATGCTGTGACAGCAAAGAAAAAGCAATGAGAAAAGTCAGCGCACTGATGGGAAAGCATCCCTAATAACATGCATGACGCAGATCGAGATCCAGTGGAGTACTTTCTATCCTATTTTCTCGGAGCACCACATATCCATCTTGTGAATGGCCGACAGGTGGTATAACGGAATTTCCTGCAGAAATAAGGGTTATCCGTCCAGTTTGCCGTTCAAGTAGCGCGTAAAGACCACACGGCGCTGCCGTGTATGTTGCCATGCTCTTCGGTTTCTCGGATGTATGTAAATGACACTTGCAGTACTTCGGTGTCAAGGCACAGTATTTCGAAATATACGGTAGTTCTGATGCAATTGCCTGTCTGCTTTTCACACGCATTCTCTACCTCTCGGCAGCAAAAACCGTAGTATCCGTCGGTTTGCATTTCACACATGAACACCTGCACGACGAAAAAACATCGCTTGTTGCGGCTTACACAAGTGCTTCTCCCTGATACATGGAAATTTCACAAAGCAGTCCATGTTCACGGCACGGTGAGCTACTGCTGAGGACGGATGTGACTCCGATTAATCTCTGGATGAGGAATCTTCTGCTGCGAAGAACACACTTTCCAGCACGTTAACGCACGAACCACAGTTCTGTGTGAGTGACAGTTCTCGAATGCGGAATTCCAGCGCACTCATGTTCAAGAGGCTCGACGTTCTCGACGTAGAAATTGGTCACAAATACTCACTGCCATTTTCGTTTTCGCCGGATTAGAGCCCGGAAGTGCGCGTATTACATGCGTCCTCGAGAGATGGCGCGGGGTCATGCCATTGTTGACAGACTGCCCGGTTTCCTACTATGTCCCTGGACATGCAATTATGGAAAATTCGATTACAGAAAAACTAAAGCGATTTCAGCGGAGTTCTTTGATATTTGAACTTTTGAAGGTTCAAGCTTTTCGCTGAACATAAAGTTTCGATAGGTTTATATTCACTTTTCGGTCCCTTTAAGATACGAAGCGTTGCAGGTGGTTTAATTGTTTCCACACCTGTTTCCTTAAGAACTGAACGCTTTTCTTGCCGTGTAGCTTGTTACAGCACGTGCGAAATGAGTGTGCACGAGACAATAGAAACCACATGAAATTATTTTACGGGACACTTTCACCGCCCATTCATGGAACCCGGCCCCTTCCGACTTGTTTCGGTTTCAGTATGTCTACCAACGTCACGATGACGTTTCTCGGGTAGAGGTTTATCGCAGATGACTTTAAATTTGTGATTGCGAGTGTGTAAGACTTTGTTTTGTGTTGTTGCTGTTTCTTTCTTTCTTTCCTTTTCTTTCTTTTTTTGGCGCGATACTTTGGCTAAAATCTACAAGGGCTCTTTCCGCTAGATACCCTCCGGTGTTTTGGATTTCGATTAATGGTTTCTAATTTAATTAGTCCATTTACACTTACACCCAACTGTAACCTCAAGACGTCACATGGAATTTCTTAAATGCAAGCCACAGCAATAGTGTACCAAGCTGCTGGCATCCTCAGCGTTGTTCAAACCCACAACCTTCTAATCAGCACACATCTTCATCACTGATTTTATTTTGGAGCATGAACGGTGCAAAACACAAACTTGAACATCACGTGGCTTCCACCGGGCATTCTACGAAGCAGCAGTTGTTCTCAGGTCCTTTTGGGCATAAGTCTATCTTCGAAGTTGTAAGAAGAATATAACTAGGGAGTGCATTTCTCAGGTTAAATGCCTTTCTCAGATTCGGGGGGTAAAAATTGGGCGCTATTTTGAAACCTGTAATTCGGGGAGAAATCGGGCGATCCCTAGTAAAAAAACAGCCTGGATCCACTGTGGAACCAGCCTGGAAAAGCCATTCCTGGCTGGAGCTAGCCTGGCTAACGTTGTTTCAATGCTGGGTCCAGCGCTGTTTGAATTTCCATTCTGCAACCATCCAACTTCCATTCGGAAACCAGATGGTTCCCTGATGGAACGAAGGTGGAAATGGGATGTTCCAGCGAGTACGCTGGGTTGTGCGAGATTCTTGGCTGTGAACGCTGTGGAGATAATCTTGGCTTAAATAAAGCAAACAAGAAGCCGAAATTAATTTCACAAATGTGTGCAAATAATTTATTTATGCCCAAATATAATAAAATAAATAAAATAATACTAAAATAAATAAATAAAACAATAATAAAAATAAATAAATACCCAAAAGTGTGCAAGGTTACGCACAGAACTCCACGTACATGACTAGATCGCAAAAACATGTTGATTGGCTTCACGCTGCAAGACGTGAGGTTTCCCGGTCTGTCAAACCGAAACTATAGCCATAATGATCTCATCGTAAAATGCGACTAACCGCCATCGGCATCAACTCTGAATCTGCTTTGAACTGGGAAGCGTCGGTTGTCGTGTTGGCGTCTAAGGTACAGCCTGATAATTTAGGTGTTCCCTCCTGCATTTCACCTTCGCCGACCGTGTAAAAATGCGAACGTCCTTGCATTTGTGTAGTCGTGTGCTCCGTTATGCATTTTGTTCCTGAACCCGTGCACGAGCTCTATTACGACAAAGGGTAAGCGGCGTGTGCAGTCAACGCCTCCTCTATAAATGAATGCCTGACAGATCGCGCGCTTACCAATGGAACGGAACGAGCCCTGGCGAAGGCTCGGTTTCCCTCGAGCGACGAGAGATGGCGGTAGGCCCCGTGACTATACCAGTCCTCCTCAGGTACCCGCGGACGCGGCTATAGAGTATGTACCACTGCGCCCATACACCATGTTGCAAGCCCATTGGCCTAGACTGTGCGTGCGCTCCGATTGGTCGAGAACGTTTTGAAATCGCATTTTGTACGCGCGCATGTGCGTACAGCGTCTCGGCCGTTTCAGCATAGTTTCGAAATAGCATGGCCGGCATGTCGTCCTCCTGTGTTCGCTGGTGTCAATCGACAGAACAGTTTGCAGAAATATGTTCGCGGATTTATTCGTGCGTTATTGTGAGTCTACGCGTGCTGTGCTGTTCCTGGACACAACTATTATCCCACGAACAATTTGTCAACTGCGGTACCGGAATGCTTCATGAGTTGGAGCGTGAAGAACAAGTTCGAGCGCCGTTGGATTTCGAGGACTGTCAACAAACACAGGATTACGTGCCACAGAAGCGCTTTTCGCTTCGCTATAATGGATGCACCGCAGGCAGCGAAAGAAGACGCTCATCATGAAATGGTACGCACTCATGAGACTGCTCTCGGTATTAGGAGTTGAACGGTGTGTTCGTTCTGCTTCATGTTCGAACTTTGTCCCAGTGTGTCAGCAACGCAGTGGGCTTTGTACGCCCAGGACACCCATGTATCAGATCTTTGAATTAGTGCTTTGTATCAAATAAATCTTTATTTTACCCCAAAATCGCTTTAGTTATTTTGAATACCGAGTAACGGCGGCAGTCTTGAAATCCAGTAGAAGTCGATGGTAGCCAGGACCGACCGAAAAGCCAGCCAGACATGGGGGCTCCTGATTGGCCGACTGGTTGTGCATAATATCCACCATGTCGCAATTTCATTGGTCGTGTGCCCAGTGTTGTGTGAATTATCTCAAACTATGGGCTCTATGGGGAGCTGTTGGAGCCTGACTATACTCGGGACAGGACCGCCGGTCTCTGTACTTGTTTCGCTCGCTCCCGGCTCTTTTTAGTGCTCTTCCGTTTGTGTAAACTGCGGAATGATTGGAGAACGAACAGCTTTATCGTTTAATTATGTGCAAACTGTGCGTAAGTGTTTTGTTAGGCCCTGACATGAATGACTTGCATGAGAGCAGGTTTGACCTGAGCACCCGGGATGTACCCGGGCGTTGGTGCAGTACAGTTGATCCTCAAGTCCTAAACCAAGAGGTACAGTAGTGACCCGATACTTATCTATAGTTATCTGAGCTGCCATCATGATGTGTCATTGTCCCGCTTGCACGGGGCAGATTTACTTTGTCGGACAGTTCAATGAGAACGAGCGCCTGACAAGTGACCTTTGTGATTTTTGCACATGCTCAAACTTTGCATCAAATTGTGTGATATCGCATTATCGTCTCATAGTGTTGCCACTGTTTCTGCATGTACACTATTTGTAGTATACTTGTTATCATACCTGTTATGGGGTATTAGTTATTCTTATTAAAATAAATATTTGAATTTATTGCTGATTGTCACTTTGTTCATTTAGCGTGTTTCCAGTTTCTGCTTTGTGCAGCAATTTATCTTCTATAAGTTGCTTCTACTTGAGCGGAACCTCCTGCCTTGGAACATGGGTTCCACCAGAAGGTGGGCTAAGTGGAAGCACTCCTACATCGGGACACGATATTCCGGCTGGAGACATGCTGCATATCCAGCCTTGTTCCAGCCTGTATCCACTGTGGAACTGGTTCTAGACCACTCTTGCTCCGGCTGGATGCAGCCTGTTTCCAGCCTGGGGCAAACCCGTTTCCAGGCTAGATCCAGTTAAATTCCAGGCCGGAACCAGCCTGCTTCCAGGCTTGACCCAGTTATATTCCAGGCTGGAACCAGTCCAATAATCCAGCAGGAATTCCCACTGCATTTCCAGCTGGAATTTTTACTAGGGACAATTGTGCCTTACGGTGTTATTCGAGTGTTTTTGTTTCTCGTCTTGTTCATTAAAACTTTCCTATATTATTTCCTATTCCTATCTCTATATTTCCTATATAAGGGGTTAATATTGGGATTGTATCTCATTACGGCCAATGTCTCAATACGGCCGAAAGTCTCAATACGGCCGATAATCCTTTAATCCCCAAGTGTCTCATTACGGCCAAAGTCTCAATACGGCCGAAGGCAGTCTCATTACGGCCGAAGATGTCTCATAACGGCCAAATGTGAAAATGTGTATTGTAACCTGCATTAATATGCAATGTCACAGCCAGGTATGGATAGATATTCAGCAGGGTATAAGGCATGCACTGTGCCCTTATCATATTTATATACACATATTGCGAGACAAACGGTATGTTATCATACCACAGCACAATGCAACATATTGTGTAATGTGTACTCCCACAAGGTAGTGTTGAAGTTGCTGTGAAGCAGGCTACTATGTGGAGTTAGCTACTTGTAGAGAGCTAGATGAATATTGGCTTTGTTGTGACGCTTTTGGAGCCATCCTACAGTCACTGGCCAAGACGGAACACCTATCTCAGTCGATGTCAGTTTATTTCCATTCGCCTTACAATTGTACAATTCTTGCTTCTGGAATGAGTAAACCTGCAAGAAGTGAAGAGCAACCATGAATAGGCTAGAATATTAAAAAAACAAAAAAAGAAAAAAAAACAAGCATTTGTCTCTACATGGCTGGTTTTAATGTGCACAAGCTGCACATGTGTTGATACGTGTTTGTTATTTCATACAAGGTTAACATAAATCTTCATCTAGACAAAAGAATGACAAGCCTTAAAAATGTGACTTCCAGGTAAACACAGCATGACCATGATATGAATATAGGTTCAGTAGTTCATTCCTTTAATGGAAACATGTGAATATCAAATAGTGATACATTACAATTCATGAAATGATGAATGCATAACTTTCCATTTCTGGTTTCTTTTTTATAAAGGTAGTGCACTAATTAACATTTGTGCACTACTACAAAATTTCTCACTTCACAACAGAACCTTATGATGATCTTAACAGCTCACCTCTTCGGCCAGGACTCCCTGGGCAGCAACATCCTATTAGCCATGTTGTTGTTTTTCTTTTTCGGAATCCTCCGTGCAGCCACATACCATGCCTGGAATGGAAAACCAGCTATAAATAACAATGTATTTGAATGACTTCCTCTTGAAGTATTTATTCTAATCAGATATGCTTTTGTGCCTAGTATGGTGCGCGAAGGCACATAAGTACAACATTTGCAGACGTTCGACGTAACCAGTTCAAGGAGATCAATTCAAGTACGCCGACTTGCGCTTTTATTTTTGAAGAAATACGACGACAAATTTTAACAAATTAAATATGGCTCACAATGATACGAGTAAATGCTGCTGTACGGTGATGCATTGTCGGTATCTTATCGTCTTCGAATAAATTTGTTGTTCCTAAACGCGCAACCAACTAGAAACAACGCAAACCTACGAACAGATACCGAGTTACATCTATTACAGGCACTTCGGCTGTTTTGATTCATTTAAATTACTCGTATGAGAATCCAACTATGTGTGGACAGCACACTACTAATCCAGACACCCTACGAAAGCATTACTCACCAGAATTCCTGCTGGACTTGGTCTTGGTCAACACTGCGCGATATACGTTGGGGCTGTGGCGATTCATTCAACTCGATTTTTACCGGAACAGCAGGCGCTGCTCGAAAGACAACGACGGAAAATAGAGAGCCGCTATAAAGTCCGCTAATTTGCACATTACAGCACTACAAATCGATATATGAACACGTCGTAAACAGCAACCACTCGCTCACACAAGAAACGAGGTACCCAACGTTGCTAGACACCATCCGAACTCCAAAGTGAGAGTAGCAAAACAACAAGATATCAAAACACGAAAGGAAGAGTATTTATCCCCCCTCTCTTCTATAGCATGCAAAACCTGATTTGCGCTGAGATGAACATATACGTTTATGACGCGAGTAATTTTCACTTTTCACTGATCCAAAGGAGGTCACGTGGGATTGCTTGGCGTTTGCGGCAATGAAAATGGCGAAACGAAACTTGTGAATCGTGCATTTGCTCTTCATGGTAGCTGCCAGAAAATCGAATCAAGCTTATGGGACACTGGACTACAGGTATGTTGGCATCTTTTTCATTCCTGCATATCATTTCACATTACATTATACGTGAATACATGGTGTCATGTCATGGGTGTCGTGTCTCACGATGCTGGGGAAGTAGTTGTAGTTGCATGGGGAAGTGTGCATGGTTGTAGACTTTTAATTTTGGATCGCGTAATCGAAATATCGGCACCTTTCGCATTGTGGCTTGCATGTGACCAACCAAGTGCTGTTCCCTTACTAGCGCTTCCTGCAAACGACAAAACGAAACATGTGGGAATGTATATTTTTGATTACTCATATATAACAAGAAAATGTTTCGTTTTCAGGTTGCTGCCACTACTCCATGTGCCCGCAATTGTCTTGCGTGTATGATTACACTAACGACGTCGCCCACCACGGCGGAAGTGTTTTGCGTACACGCGTTTCAGCATGAAGCCTGCAGGTAACATCTGATGCTTACCCTTCGGGTATTCTGAATTTACATATTGCAGCTTAGAGGAATTCCGAATGCCCAGAGTGACACACACTTATAACATTGTGACATCAGTGCAGTGGCATAAGCCCTAATGTAGTGCCCCACGAAAATGAACGAGGGGCAGTGGTTTATCCAGAAACCCAAGCACGAGAGGGGTGTTGGAAAAAATTGTGGGGGGAGGTCATCATTATAGTTACGTCATTACAGCTTAACATATCATTACAGACGTATCTGAAGCTGAAATCACAAGGGCACCCCCTGTAGGGGGTGCACAGGCAAAAAAGTTAGGGGGTGTAGGGGGGTCTGGGTAAAGCACTGACGAGGGCGACTCCTCCACCCCATGTCAAGCCTCATAAAACACCTCCTGAAATACTTTCCTGGCTATGCAGCTGCATCATTATGACGTAATTGTCATTGTTGTCCATAATTCTTGAATATGTTTTGAATATATGAAAAAAAAAAGTCTGCTTGACAGCATATGTCTCATGGTCATCATCAAACAAAAGCATATGTCATTTTGTTCTGTGCCTTATGTACTTTTTTTAAATTTCAGGTGGACGTAAATTGTAGAAGGCAGCTAGTGGGGGAGAAGATCATGGTCATAGGTCATATGGCTCCTGGGGCTCCCTTGTGGAGTAATTTTCAGAACACACACACAGTTCGCTCACAGAACCAACGAGTAGGATGTTGCTTGAATACTGAGAGAAAATGGCGTAACACATACAAATATCGTGTGACACATATGACAATAAAAACATTTTTCACGAGGGATGCATGAAACACTGTCGCAATATTGTGTGCATGAACCATTGTGTGTGACACAAGCCGTGGGGGCACACCGCCTCGGACACATTTTGGAAAGCATAAAACACAGTATATACACAGCTAATATGGTGGATGCTTCTTTTTTCTTTTTGGCCGTTATGAGACATCTTCGGCCGTAATGAGACTACCTTCGGCCGTATTGAGACTTTGGCCGTAACGAGACACTTGGGGATTAAATGATTTTCGGCCGTAATGAGACTTTCGGCCGTAATGAGACTTGGGCCGTAATGAGACTTCGGCCGTAATGAGATGTTACCAATATTGGAACAAATAATGGGCTGACATTGCCAATATCGGTGCAATATTGGGCCAAGGCATTGCGCTGCTTGGGAGTGCGGACACATATGGATGTATTGCTGGGAACCTAAGTGACCCACTCTTACACGTAGATGGGTAGAAATCCAGCGAACCAGTAGAATGTAGGAAGGGAGTTGCCTCAAGACAGAAGCCGCCGATATTTCGAACAGAGACTGTTCTTCTTCTGGGCACCGTCCTCATCATTGGCATGGTATTTAAAGGGTTAGGTGTGACGTGTTTAAAGGTTCATGCGAATTGTGGGTCAACAGCCCGGAGGGAAGAAAGTTTCCGTACGGGCTTCTACGGCCCGAGTGAATGGCTGCTTTGTTAGAGTGTGGAGGGGATTATGTGAACGTAGTGATCTAGGCTACAGACCGGTTACAGAAAAATGGAAGGTTCACGAACACGTGGACGAAACGGGACAACAGGCAAGAATTGGCAAGCATAGCTGAATATAAGGAGGCTAGTGGTTACGTGGGGAAAATTCCAGAACCAGCAAAGGTTTTTTTTTAATAGTTGTAATGCAAAGTTGTGGCATGCAATAAAGAAAGTAGAAAGCAGTGGCCATGCAGAACATAACAGATGATAATGGAGGTAGAAGGGAAAATCATATTTTATTTCTGAAGTGTTTCTAGGGTGCCTTGTGATTTGTTGATACCGGACGGGTGAAGAGCGTTGAACTTGTATATGAGGTAAGACTCCCCATCACGTCTGTCACGTGTGGATCTAAACCCGGTTTCTAGAATACATAGTTTAATGTTGTCAAAATTGTGTCCAGGAACGTTAAAGTGTTCGGCGACTACTTTGGGGAGTTTGTTGGACGTGTCGGTTCTGTGTCCGGTAAGGCGGTTGTTCATTTGTTGGCCGGTTTTACCAATGTATTGCATAGAGCAGTCGCCGCATTCAATGCAGTATATGACATTGGAGCTTGTGCATGTGAATGCGTGGTTAACGGGGTGGGTGTAATTGCTCGCAGTGCTTTTGATGGAGTTAGCGTGTTGAACGTGCTTGCATGTTTTGCAGCGCGGGATGTTGCAGGTTCGTGTTCCCGTGTACGGGGTGCTCGTTGTGCTGATTTTGGCATTGACCAAGGAGTCTGCCAGGTTTTTTGCGCGTCGGTATGTCACCTGTATGGGATTTGTGAATATATTGCTAAGTCGGTCACTGCTTTGGAGGAGGGGCTCGTGCTTCTGTAGAATGGCTTTGATGTTTGAAAGTGCGTTGGAATATCTTGTGATGAAGCTTATTTGGCACGCGTGAGGATTTTTTCGTTTTTTCCAGAACCTCGTCTCGATTGAGTGTGAGTGCCTTGCGACGGAATTCGGTTACGAGGGAGTCTGGATAGTCCCTTTGGGCAAGTGTACTGCAGAGTTCGTCGAGCTTCTCAGCGTAATCTGTGTCGTTTGAACAAATTCTGCGTAGTCTTACACTCTGCCCATTAGGAACTCCAACCTTACAGTGACGCGGGTGGTGACTCTTAAAGTGAAGGTATTGTTGTTTGTCAGTTGGCTTTTTGTACAGGGTTGTGATGAGGTTGCCGTTGTCTAGTGATATTGTGGTGTCGAGGAAGTTAATTAAGTGAGTTGACTGTTGAGATGTGAACTTTATATTGCTATGCGCGGTGTTCAGTAGATCTATGAACTTTTGAAATTCATGTTCCCCGTGTTCCCATATTATCAGTATATCATCGATGTATCGAAGGTACACCGTGGGTTTTAATGAGAGGGCGCTGAGAACTTTGTTTGCAAGCACGTTCAACACGCTAACTCCATCAAAAGCACTGCGAGCAATTACACCCACCCCGTTAACCACGCATTCACATGCACAAGCTCCAATGTCATATACTGCATTGAATGCGGCGACTGCTCTATGCAATACATTGGTGAAACCGGCCAACAAATGAACAACCGCCTTACCGGACACAGAACCGACACATCCAACAAACTCCGCAAAGCAGTCGCCGAACACTTTAACGTTCCTGGTCACAATTTTGACAACATTAAACTATATATTCTAGAAACCGGGTTTAGATCCACACGTGACAGACGTGATAGGGAGTCTTATCTCATATACAAGTTCAACGCTCTTCACCAGTCCGGTATCAACAAATCACAAGTCACCCTAGAAACACTTCAGAAATAAAATATGCTTTTACCTTGTACCTCCATTATCATCTGTTATGTTCTGCATGGCCACTGCTTTCTACTTTCTTTATTGCATGCCACAACTTTGCATTACAAATATTAAAAAAAAAAAAACCTTTGCTGGTTCTGGAATTTTCCCCACGTAACCACTAGCCTCTTTATCTTCCGCTATGCTTGCCAATTCTTGCCTGTTGTCCCGTTTCGTCCACGTGTTCGTGAACCTTCCATTTTTCTGTAACCGGTCTGTAGCCTAGATTACTACGTTCACATAATCCCCTCCACACTCTAACAAAGCAGCCATTCACTCCGGCCGTAGAAGCCCGTACGGAACCTTTCTTCCCTCCGGGCTGTTGACCCACAATTCGCATGAACCTTTAAACACGTCACACCTAACCCTTTAAATACCATGCCAATGATGAGGACGATGCCCAGAAGAAGAACAGTCTCTGTTCGAAATATCGGCGGCTTCTGTCCTGAGGCAACTCCCTTCCTCCACTCTTACACGTGTTACCTTTGTTCGTCCTGAGTGGAAACATCACGTGAGGTTTTCATAAAGTGACTGAAATTTGGGGAGAAAGTGGGTTTAACCCGAATTGGTGGGTGGTCAGTTCGGGGGGCAATAACCGGGCAGAATCGGGTTTGACCCGAAAAACTCACTTCCCAAATGTAAGGCGTGCGTCTTGGATAACCGTTGCGAAGCCACAGACACCGGCGGATAACGGTACTTGTTCGGTAGGGAGTTTGGAGTTTTCTGGCGCAAGGATGTATCTTCTTGTTTGGCAGGGAGATCAGGTTGCCCGGCTGCTGAGTTGTCCTTGTGCTTTTGTGGCACTTATCCAAGATGAACACTTGATCTTGTTGGCACTACCTCAAGGAACCTACCTGTACCCCAACAACACGTTGACACGTGTGTACCTTTCGTGGGAATCCATAAGGCAAGCTCGACTCTGTCAAGTTTTCAGAACCACAAGCCACTCTCTCTGTAACCACGATTCAGAATCACGAAGACAACGTTAAAGTGCCGCTACGGACTAAATCTCGTGCCCTTCAGAATCCTTCCAAAGTTCTGTTACTAAAATCTTCTCGTCTCACTTTACATTCCTGCAAAATACTTTGGCTCTACGTAATGTGAAAACTAGGGTAAAATAATTTTATTTTTGAGAACTGTGACGTCATAACAAAAGAGAACTGGATGTCATGTGGCTGGAACAACATAGAAAGCACAAATACATACCAAGCCTCAAATTGCCTAAGAAATTAACGATGAAAGAAGAAAGTCACTGAAAAGGTTTGCCAGCTGTAGGACTCGAACCCACATCTTCTGGATTACCGGTCCAGGGCCTCTAGGACATCAGTTCTCTCTTGTTCAACTGTTGCCGCTTGCGTCGATCTCGTCGTATGAACGTGTGTATGAGTGAGCAAAAATGTAAGAGTGAAAGGAGGATGAGTGAGAGAGAGTGGCTGGTTGGTCCCTTCAGATGACGCACCCTTGGAAGTCGCTGAGGTGGTGTGTTAGTTTAGCGCAAGTGGTAGAGCCTTGGGAGATGTGGGTTTGAGTCCTACAGCTGGCTAACCTATTCAGTTACTTTCTTCTTTCATCGTTTCTGACGTCATGTTATGCTGCAACAGAGCGTCCGGCTTTCATCTGGCAACGTTGCTGCCCTTTGCGTCTTCCGGAGGGCTCACTTTTTGCACTCCGTTAGCGGAGCCCCACGTGACGCACCCGACCGACCGCTCCGAACTTGGAGAAAACTTGGGAACACATGGAGGGAGAAGCCACCTCTCCCATTTCCCACTCTTTCGATCAGTGTCACATGACTTCTCCACCACGTGACCTTCTCCGGACGCCTGCATCGTTGCTAGGAGACGAGTGCCCTCTCCAGAACATGACATCATTGCAATTTGTTGGCTTATGATTACATGACCCGCTCCTTGCGTCATCGAAACTTGTCGAGGTTCAGCAGACTTCAAAACTAGAGAGAAATGCACAGTGTTCGCAAACACAATTCAAATTTTGCGTATATATTCCATGAGGCACCCTGCTTTTATGGACCAAATAAAATAAACGTCGTTTTCCGAGTGTAGAGTCGCACCTTAAAGCATTGATTATCAACTATGTCAGATATAAAATCGCATAATAAGGACGACACGAACGCATTTGCATTTAAACCGTTTGGTGTGACCAGGTCCCAGAACCACTTCTTCAACCCTTCCAACTTAAAGGGACGGTCTCGTACAGATCGAGCGATTCCGAAACTTAGCTGAAATTATATTCAAGAGTGCTACAGAAACACAGTCGCGAAGTTTCAACCAGAACAACGAAGTGGTTTTCGAGAAATTTGAATAAATATGCCGTGACAGCAGACGACGGAAGTTGCAGCTGGATTCAACTCCCTCTCATGCAACGTCACATGTGACGTGGTTATGGTATTTATGGTGGCAGGTCGCCCATTGGGCGACCGAGGCACAATGCTCAATCCATGGAGGTAAGAAACTAAGGAGAGGGCTGTAAGATCGGAGGGCCGTGGGACCCCTCTAGCGGTCGCTCCTGGCAATACCACGCCCATCTAGTTGCCCGGTCACGTGATCCCCACATGTTTCGGCGTTATGGCGGTCTGCTCGGAGGATTGGAAGTTTAGCAAACCTCACCTTCAGCAAACGTCTTACCTTCAAGGAGTCCATTCGCACAATACTTTGAAGGTTATGGGTTGTTTCAACATTTGCCGCGTGATAAATCACAACACAAGTTGAGCAAAACAGAAGAGAAGCCAGGCAATGTCACGATGACGTACGTACGTCTTCTAGCGATTTGTGATCCATTGCTTCCACACTGAGATGATCTATCTTGTGTTTCAACGGGTGTGATAACTTCTAAGATGTTATGAAAGCGGAAACAAGTTATTCGGCCGCAGCTCGTCTCTGTATTCAGGTAAGATACGCCGCGGACATAGAGGACGCCATGTTTTATGACGTCTTGCCGTGACGTTTATGGGTCACGTGTGTGGGCAACTAACCACAATGCCATGCGCGGGTCACAGCACGCTCGCTTGCATTGGGAGAGGCGCTTAGGGCATCTCCTTAGTTTCTTACCTCCATGGCTCAATCACAGTCGGAGGTGTATGCGCTTTGCGCTTGGAAGTTGTCACGCGCGACATCGTAATGTCTGACAGCAAATTTAGCGATAGTGACGGGTCCCTGTCACTAAGCGGTGAAGATGAGCTCATCGGCGCCGACCGATTGACTAACGGGGACGTTGATGAACCTTTAGCTGCGGACCCTTTGCCACAACAACGTGGTTAGCCAGTGGAGTAGTGGATGATCCGGAATCGATTGACGGGTAAGACTCATCCATAAAAGCGCACTTTTTTGCGTATATATGTTCCGCCTGATCGTGACACCATTCTAAATTGTACAAACATTGCAGGTGTGTGTGTGTAGCCACTGCTCGCCAATACCAGGATGTGTTGTGCGCACAATCTGGAACCTGTTTCGATCCGTCACGTACAGATGGTGTTGTATTCTCCTGAAAGGTGTTATAGGGTTTGTTTTTGTTGCGCAGTTTTTTATTTGCATATAAAAATGTGTGTTTCATGGTACGTTACGCAAAATTTCAGACTTGTGCATTTCGTCATATGTATCACAACTTGGATAGTCTTCTGAAGGAAGCTGCTTTCTCTATCCATTCCCGCAAGCGGCAGGAGGTTGTCAACGTGATAAGTGAAGGCTTTCCATTCATGTCATTACACCTGGAGCAAATGACAAAATCAAGGATAAGCTGATCTACGTCAACGTATTCAATTACCCCTGGCCTATGAAAAAAAAGCCCTTTTCAGGACCATCCAACATATCTGCATCAAAGACCATGCTTCTGCATCGAATAAGCCCTTATTATCATTGATTATTATAATATTTGATATCAAAAATACCTAGACGTGCATTACGAATGTGCAAGATGGAACAGCCTTATTTTTGCTAATGTTATGGCAGTGTGTGCATGAGCCCATACTGGCTCAGATTTTGATTGTGTCAGGGGTTGCACACTAAGATGTCCAGCACGTTGAATATAAAAGATTTGGAAATGTTTAAAAACTTTCAAAAATATCAAAAATACCTAGATGTCCATGACAAATTTGTAAGATGGAACAGCGGTTTGCAACTTGTCGACATATCGTCAGTCTTATTTTTGCTCATGTTACACCGGTGTGTTCATGAGCCCATATACTGGCTCCAATTTTGATTCAATTTCAGGGGTTGCACACTAACATGTCCAGCACGTTGAATATGAATGTGGAAATGTTTAAAAATATCAAAGACACCTAGATGTGCATGACAAATGTGCAAGATGGAACAGCAATTTGCAACATGTTTACATGTCGTCTGGCTTATTGTTGCTCATGCTACACCGGTGTGTTCATGAGCCCATACTGGCTCGGATTTTGATTCGATATCAGTGGTTGCACACTAACATGTCCAGCATGTTGAATATGAAAGATTTGGGAACGTTTAAAAAATATCAAAAATACCTAGACGTGCACGACAAATTTGTAAGATGGAACAGCGGTTTGCAACTTGTAGACATGTCGTCAGTCTTATTTTTGCTCATGCTACACCGGTGTGTTCATGAGCTCATACTGGCTCAGATTTTGATTCGATATCAGTGGTTGCACACTAACATGTCCAGCACGTTGAATATGAAAGATGTGGAAATGTTTAAAAAAAATATCAAAAACACCTAGATGTGCATGAAAAATGTGCAAGGTGGAACAGCGGTTTGCAACATGTTCACATGTCGTCTGGCTTATTATTGCTCATGTTACACCGGTGTGTTCATGAGCCCATACTGGCTCACATTCGATATCAGGGGTTGCAGACTAACATGTCCAGCACGTTGAATATAAAGGTTGCGCAAGTTGAGTGTTTATGTAGTCATCTTTTATTGTCCCTTATTGTAATGTACGTCCACAGCATTGACCAATTGTGTTAAAATTGAGTTGTGGGTATCGGGTAGTCATAATGATGTTCAAGCAGCAAGCTCTGAGCAACCTGTCGTCCTGTCCTGTCAACAAGGTTGTCTTGTCTTTTGCTGCTTGAACACCATATAATCACAACACTGATTTGTGGATATAACTTACATATTTATATTATGCAATACTTTTCTCACATCAGGAATGTGCAGGGAAAATAAAATAGAGCTGTGAAGCCTGCGAATTTGAGTTGTTATATTTGTGACCCATTAATAGGTGTTGATTCTGGCACAGGAAGGAGTGCCACTCTCATCAGTTAGTGTCAGCTACTGAAGGGGTACAAAACAACATCATTGAGCATAGTTTGGCGATATACTGCTCCGGTAGGGATAATACCTTAGAGAGGCTATATGCAAAACAAATTGATGTAGCCTGCTGGATCAAGCACTTCCTTTTCGCAATACCACCGAGGCACGCGGGACTGCTGTTTCGTGCGGTGCCGACAATTTCTGTACACATCACTTTTGGCTATTATCAACAAAGTAATACCTACATTTCAATACTGCGCGTATCCAGTTCTTTGGACACCGTTTCCGCTAACAGTTGACTGCGTGACGGTCGACATCTTTTAGTTTGAGCTGCGTCCGGCGCCGTCCCATACATATCGTGCTCGCAGAACGTCTCTTACCTTATATGCATCGTGAACGAAACGTGCGGAGTACACGCACGCGTGTGACAATCAGACCTTTTGTTGAAGGTGCTTCGAGTATGTGACTCGACCCAACAGGTACTTTTCTATATCCACTTTCGTCACATTGTCGTCGACAAAAGAGTTGTTATACACCCGGGTTACGTTTCCACCACTTCCATACGGAATATTCTTTTCGCAGGTAACACGAACTAGAAGTGCTCAAAATACCGAACGTTACGACAAAAGTTAGTAAATAAGCGTCAACTGCCTTTATTAGGTGGAGTCATCCACGTAAACTCCCGCTCGAAATGAAGATGCGAGACGTATTGACATTGTTGTTCGGCCACATTTTACAATACGCGTCTTTCGTTTGACCAGACCACATGCAGCAAATTTATTCCCGTCGCCGTGATCCTCGAGCACCTTTCGGAAGTCGTCTGCTCTCACCGCTGCAAGAAGGCGCGAGAGCAGACGAATTGTTCATCCAATAAGCGGTCTGCCATCGTAGCGGATATCGCTGTTGCCAACAGAAATCGCCATGCGCTGGCGCTGTTCTTATCAAGTTAATTCGTTTATTTAATAACCGTGACGATTCTGGACGAGCGAATTCACAGTATTACGTTTCAGCAATGAGGAATCGAATGGTACGCTTTGTGGATGGGCCAGGGTGTACGAGACCGTCCCTTTAAAAGCTTCCTGGAAAAATGCACTGCGCTTCATACCTTGTTCTTACATATTTCTTGACAATGTGTGGTGGCCTAACAATTGCATTACAATTGCAGTACAATTGCATTATTTTCAAATTGTGACTGGTTCTTATTTTGTACGTGTGGACTAAACACGCGTGTATGCGGTATTTCGGGCAGCAGTGGCTGCCTGATCAATTGTGCACGTATACGCTTTCTACAATTGCATTATATTTAAATTGTGGCTGATTCTTCTTGTTTTGCACGTGTGGACTAAACACGCGTCTTTGCAGTATTTCCGGCATCACTGCAAAAGAAGCAGTGGATAAGAAGAATCACCCAGAATTTGAAAATAATGTATTGTAGAAAGCATATACGTGCACAATTCATCAGACAACCTCTGCTCCCAGAGATACTGCACACACGCGTGTTTAGTACACACCTACAAAATAAGAAGAATCACCCACAATTTAAAAATAATGCAATTGTAGAAAGCACATATGTGCACAATTCATCAGACAGTCACTGCTGCCCGAGATACCGCATACACGCATGTTTAGTACACACGTACAAAATATGAAGAGTCAGCCACAATTTGAATATAATGCAATTGTAGAAGGCATATAGGTGCACAATTCCTCATACAACCACTGCTGCCCGAGATACTGCATAAACGCGTGTTTAGTACACACGTACAAGATAAAAAGAATCACCCACAATTTGAAAATAATGCAATTGTAGAAAGCATATACGTGCACAATTCATAACAGCCACTGCTAGCCGAGATACCACATACACGTGTGTTTAGTACACATGTACAAAATAAGAAGTATCACCCACAATTGGAAAATAATGCAATTGTAGAAAGCATATACGTGCACAATTCATCAGACAGCCACTGCTGCCAGAGATACCGCATACACGCGTGTATAGTACACGTACAAAATAAGCAGAATCAGCCACAATTTGAAATTAATGCAATTGTAGAAAGCATATAGGTGCACAATTCATCAGACAGCCACCGCTGCCCGAGGTACCGCATACACGTAAGTTTAGTACAGACATACAAAATAAGAAGAATCAGCCACAATTGGAAAATAATGCAGTTGTAGAAAGCATGTACGTGCACAATTAATCAGAGAGCCACTGCTGCCCGAGATACCACATACACGCGTGTTTAGTCCACATGTTCAAAATAAGAATCACCCACAATTTGAAAATAATGCAATTGTAGAAAGCACATACATGCACAATTCATCAGACAGCCACTGCTGCCAGAGATACCACAAAATGCGTGTTTAGTACATACATACAAAATAAGAAGTCACCCACAATTTGAAAATAATGCAATTGCAGAAATCATATACGGGCACAATTCATCAGAGGGCCACTGCTGGCTAAGATGCCGCATACATGCGTATTTAGTACACACGTATAAAATAAAAAGAATCACCCACAATTTGAAAATAATGCAATTGTTGAAAGCATGTACGTGCATAATTCATCAGACAGCCACTGCTGCCCGAGATACCACATACACGCGTGTTTAGCCCACACGTACAAAATAAGCAGAATCAGCCACAATTTGAAAATAATACAACTGTAGAAAGCATATACGTGCACAATTCATCAGACAGCTACTGCTGCCCGAGATACTACATACACGCGTACAAAATAAGAATATTGACACACTTTGTAAAGAATGCAATTGTAGAAAGCATATGTGTGCACAATTCACCAGACAGCCACTGCTCCCCGAGATAATGCAGACACAATCGTTTAGCACACGTACAAAATAAGAATAATGACACACTTTGAAAATAATGCAATTGTAGAAAGCATACACGTGCACAATTCATCAGACAGCCACTGCTGCCCGAGATACCGCATACACCCATGTTCAGTACACACTACACAATAAGAAGAATCACCCACAATGTGAAAATAATGCAATTGTTGAAAGCACGTACATGCATAATTCATCAAACAGCCACTGCTGCCCGAGATACCGCATACACGCGTGTTTAGTACACATGTACTAAATAAGAAGAATCAGCCACAATTTGAAATTAATGCAATTGTAGAAATGCAATGCCACGAATCATCTTCGAGAAACTTCCAGGGCAGGCACGAAATGGTACATCTCATGCCGGTGCATGCTGAAGAAGAAGAAAGAAGCTTTCATACATATCGCCTGCTGCACGTGCTGTTTCTAGAGAGCAGGCGATTTGTCTGGACGCTTCTTTCTTCTTCTTCAGCATGCACCGGGATGAGATGTACCGTTTCGTGCCTGCCCTGGAAGTTTCTCGAAGATGATTCGTGGCAATATAGGTGCACAATTCATCAGACAGCCACTGCTGCCCGAGATACCACGTACACGCGTGTTTAGTACACACGTTCAAAATAAGAAGAATCACCCACAATTTGAAAATAATGCAATTTTAGAAAGCACATACGTGCACAATTCACCAGACAGCCACTGCTGCCAGAGATACCGCAAAGAGCGTGTTTAGTACACATGTACAAAATAAGAGGAATCACCCAGAATTTGAAAGTAATGCAATTGTAGAAAGCATATACGGCCACAATTCATCAGACAGCCACTGCTGCCTAAGATGTCGCATACACGCGTGTTTAATACTTACGTACAAAATAAGAAGAATCACCCACAATTCGAAAATAATGCGATTGTATAAAGCATATCCATGCACAATTCACCAGACAGCCACTGCTGCCTAAGATGCCGCATACATGCGTGTTTAGTACACACGTATAAAATAAAAAGAATCACCCACAATTTGAAAATAATGCAATTGTTGAAAGCCTGTACATCCACAATTACTCAGAGAGCCACTTCTGCCCAAGATACCACTTACACACGTGTTTGGTCCACACGTACAAAATAAGAAGAATAATGCACAATTTGAAAATAATGCAATTGGAGTAAGCTATACGTGCACAATTCATCAGACAGTCACTGCTGCCCGAGATACCGCATAAACGCGTGTTTAGTACACACGTACAAATAAGAAGAATCACCCACAATTTAAAAATAATGAGGTACCGCATACACGTGTGTTTAGTACACACGTACAAAATAAGAATCAGCCACAATTTGAAATTAATGCAATTGTAGAAAGCATATAGGTGCACAATTCATCAGACAGTCACTGCTGCCCGAGATACCGCATACACACGTGTTTAGTACACACATACAAAATAAGAAGAATCAGCCACAATTTGAAAATAATGCAATTGTGAAAGCATGTACGTGCACAATTAATCGGAGAGCCACTGCTGCCCGAGATACCGCATACACGCGTGTTTAGTACACACGTTCAAAATAAAGAAATCACCCACAATTTGAAAATAATGTAATTGTAGTAAGCACATATGCGCACAATTCACCAGACAGCCACTGCTGCCAGAGATACCGCATACACGCGTGTTTAGTACACACGTACAAAATAAGAAGAATCACCCACAATTCGAAAATAATGCAATTGTAGAAAGCATATACGTGCACAATTCACCAGACAGCCACTGCTGCACGAGATACCGTATACACGTGTGTTTAGTACACACGTACAAAATAAGAAGAATCAGCCACAATTTGAAAATAATGCAATTCTAGAAAGCATATACGTCCACAATTAATCAGAGAGCCACTTCTGCCCAAGATACCGCATACACGCGTGTTTAGTACACACGTACAAAATAAGAAGAATCACCCACAATTTGAAAATAATGCAATTGTAGAAAGCATATACGTGCACAATTCATCAAACAACCACTGCTGCCCGAGATACCGCATACACGCGTATTTAGTACACACGTACAAAATAAGAAGAAACAGCCACAATTTGAAATTAATGCAATTGTAGAAAGCATTTAGGTGCACAATTCATCAGACAGCCACTTGCTGTTGCTGCCCTAGATACTGCATACACGCGTGTTTGGTGCACACGTACAAAATGAGAAGAATCAGCGCAATTTGAAATTAATGCAATTGTAGAAAGCATATAGGTGCACAATTTATCAGACAGCCACTGCTACCCCAGATACCGCATACACGCGCATTCAGTACAAACGTACACAATAAGAAGAATCACCCACAATGTGAAAATAATGCAATTGTAGAAAGCATACACGCGTGTTTAGTACACACATACAAAATAAGAAGAATCAGCCACAATTTGAAAATAATGCAATTGTAGAATGCATCTACGTGCACAATTAATCAGATAGCCACTGCTGCCCGAGATACTGCATACACGCTTGTCTAGTATACACATACAAAATAAGAGGAATCACCCACAATTTGAAAATAATGCAATTGTAGAAAGCATATACGTGCACAATTCATCAAACAACCACTGCTGCCCGAGATACCGCATACAAGCGTGTTTAGTACACACGTACAAAATAAGAAGAAACAGCCACAATTTGAAATTAATGCAATTGTAGAAAGCATTTAGGTGCACAATGCATCAGACAGCCACTTGCTGTTGCTGCCCTAGATACTGCATACACGCGTGTTTGGTGCACACGTACAAAATGAGAAGAATCAGCGCAATTTGAAATTAATGCAATTGTAGAAAGCATATAGGTGCACAATTTATCAGACAGCCACTGCTACCCCAGATACCGCATATACGCGCATTCAGTACAAACGTACACAATAAGAAGAATCACCCACAATGTGAAAATAATGCAATTGTAGAAAGCATACACGCGTGTTTAGTACACACATACAAAATAAGAAGAATCAGCCACAATTTGAAAATAATGCAATTGTAGAAAGGATATACGTGCACAATTCATCAGACAGCCACTGCTTCCCGAGATACCGCATACACGCGTGTTTAGTACACACGTATAAAATAAAAAGAATCACCCACAATTTGAAAATAATGCAATTGTTGAAAGCATGTACGTCCACAATTAATCAGAGAGCCACTTCTGTCCAAGAAACCACTTACACGCGTGTTTAGTCCACGCGTACAAAATAAGAAGAATCACCCACAATTTGAAAATAATGTAATTGAAGTAAGCATGTACGTGCACAATTCATCAGACAACCACTGCTGCCAGAGGTACCGCATACATGCGTGTTTAGTACACACGTATAAAATAAGAAGAATCACCCACAATTTGAAAATAATGCAATTGTAGAATGCATACACGTGCACAATTCATCAGACAACCACTGCTGCCAGAGGTACCGCGTACATGCGTGTTTAGTACACACATACAAAATAAGAAGAATCAGCCACAATGTGAAATTAATACAATTGTAGAAAGCATATAGGTGCACAATTCATCAGAGAGACACTGCTGCCCGAGAACCGCATACACGCGTGTTTAGTACACACGTTCAAAATAAGAAGAATCACCCACAATTGGAAAATAATGCAATTGTAGAAAGCACATACGCGCACAATTAACCAGACACCCACTGCTGCCAGAGATACCGCATACACGCGTGTTTAGTACACACGTACAAAATAAGAAGAATCAGCCACAATTTGAAATTAGTGCAATTGTAGAAAGCATATAGGTGCACAATTCATCAGACAGCCACTTGCTGCCCGACATAATGCATACACGCGTGTTTAGTACACACATACAAATAAGAAAAATCAGCCACAATTTGAAAATAATGCAATTGTAGAAAGCATGTACGTACACAATTAATCAGAGAGCCACCGCTGCCCGAGATACCGCATACACGCGTGTTTAGTACACACGTAGAAAATAAGAAGAATCAGCCACGATTTGAAAAGACTGCAATTGTAGAAAACCATATACGTGCAGAATTCATCAGACAGCCACTGCTGCCCGAGATACCACATACACAATAGTTTAGTACACACATCCAAAATAAGAAGAATCGCCCACAGTATGAAAATACTACAATTGTAGAAAGCATATACGTGCACAATTCATCAAACAGCCACTGCTGCCCGAAATACCGCATACACCCGCGTTCAGTACACACGTAGACAATAAGAAGAATCACCCACAATTTGAAAATACTGCAATTGTAGAAAGCATATACGTGCACAATTCATCAAACAGCCACTGCTGCCCGAGATACCGCATACACCCGCGTTCAGTACGTACGTACACAATAAGAAGAATCACCCATAATGTGAAAATAATGCAATTGTTGAAAGCATGTACGTCGACAATTAATCAGAGAGCCACTTCTGTCCAAGATACCACATACACGCGTGTTTAGTCCACACGTACAAAATAAGAAGAATCACCCACAATTTGAAAATAATGCAATTGTAGAAAGCATATACATGCACAATTCATCAGACAACCACTGCTGCCCGAGATACCGCATACACGCGTGTTTAGTACACACAAACAAAATAAGAAGAATCAGCCACAGTTTGAAATTAGTGCAATTGTAGAAAGCATATAGGTGCACAATTCATCAGACAGCCACTTGCTGCCCGACATATTGCATACACGCGTGTTTAGTACACACATACAAATAAGAAAAATCAGCCACAATTTGAAAATAATGCAATTGTAGAAAGCATGTACGTACACAATTAATGAGAGAGCCACCGCTGCCCGAGATACCGCATACACGCGTGTTTAGTACACACGTAGAAAATAAGAAGAATCAGCCACGATTTGAAAAGACTGCAATTGTAGAAAACCATATACGTGCAGAATTCATCAGACAGCCACTGCTGCCCGAGATACCACATACACAATAGTTTAGTACACACGTACAAAATAAGAAGAATCACCCACAATTTGAAAATACTACAATTGTAGAAAGCATATACGTGCACAATTCATCAAACAGCCACTGCTGCCCGAGATACCGCATACACCCGCGTTCAGTACACACGTGCAAAATAAGAAGAATCACCCACAATTTGAAAATAATGCAATTGTAGAATGCATACACGTGCACAATTCATCAGACAACCACTGCTGCCAGAGGTACCGCGTACATGCGTGTTTAGTACACACATACAAAATAAGAAGAATCAGCCACAATGTGAAATTAATACAATTGTAGAAAGTATATAGGTGCACAATTCATCAGAGAGACACTGCTGCCCGAGAACCGCATACACGCGTGTTTAGTACACACGTTCAAAATAAGAAGAATCACCCACAATTTGAAAATAATGCAATTGTAGAAAGCATATACATGCACAATTCATCAGACAACCACTGCTCCCAGAGGTACCGCATACATGCGTGTTTAGTACACACGTATAAAATAAGAAGAATCACCCACAATTTGAAAATAATGCAATTGTAGAAAGCATATAGGTGCACAATTCATCATACAGCCACTGCTGCCCGAGATACCGCATACACGCGTGTTTAGTACACACAAACAAAATAAGAAGAATCAGCCACAATTTGAAATTAATGCAATTGTAGAAAGCATATAGGTGCACAATCCATCAGAGAGCTACTGCTGCCCGAGATACCGCATACACGCGTGTTTAGTACACACGTTCAAAATAAGAAGAGTCACCCACAATTTGAACATAATGCAATTGAAGAAAGCATATACGTGCACAATTCATCAGACAGTCACTGCTGCCCGAGATACCGCATACACGCGTGTTTAGTACACACGTAGAAAATAAGAAGAATCACCCAAAATTCGAAAATAATACAATTGTAGAAAGCATATACGTCCACAATTAATGAGAGAGCCACTTCTGCCCAAGATACCGCATACACGCGTGTTTAGTCCCCACGTACAAACTCAAAATCGTCACCCACAATTCGAAAAGAATGCAGTTGTAGAAAGCATATGCGTGCACAATTCATAAGACAGCCACTGCTGCCAGATATACCGCATGCACGCGTGTTTAGTCCGCACGTAGAAAAGTAACAGAATCACATATAATTTGAAAATAACGCCATTGTCGAAAGCATAAACGTGTGCAGTTCATCACGCAGCCACTGCTGCCCCAAATACCGCATACGCGCGATTTTAGTCCCCATGTACAAACTAAAAGTCATCACCCACAATTCGAAAATAATGCAGTTGTAGAAAGCATATACGTGCACAATTCATAAGACAGACACTGCTGCCAGAAATACCGCATGCACGCGTGTTTAGTGCCGCACGTACAAAAGTAACAGAATCACTTATAATTTGAAAATAACGCCATTGTCGAAAGCATAAACGTGTGCAGTTCATAACGCAGCCACTGCTGCCCCAAATACCGCATACGCGCGATTTTAGTCCCCATGTACAAACTAAAAGTCATCACCCACAATTCGAAAATAATGCAGTTGTAGAAAGCATATACGTGCACAATTCATAAGACAGCCACTGCTGCCAGAGATACCGCATGCACGCGTGTTTAGTCCGCACGTAGAAAAGTAACAGAATCACATATAATTTGAAAATAACGCCATTGTCGAAAGCATAAACGTGTGCAGTTCATCACGCAGCCACTGCTGCCCCAAATACCGCATACGCGCGATTTTAGTCCCCATGTAGAAACTAAAAATCATCACCCCGAATTCGAAAATAATGCAGTTGTAGAAAGCACATACGTGCACAATTCATAAGAGAGCCACTGCTGCCAGAAATACCGCATGCACGCGTGTTTAGTCCGCACGTAGAAAAGTAACAGAATCACTTATAATTTGAAAATAACGCCATTGTCGAAAGCATAAACGTGTGCAGTTCATCACGCAGCCACTGCTACCCCAAATGCCGCATACACGCGATTTTAGTCCCCATGCACAAACTCAAAATCGTCATCCACAATTCGAAAAGAATGCAGTTGTAGAAAGCATATGCGTGCACAATTCATAAGACAGCCACTGCTGCCAGATATACCGCATGCACGCGTGTTTAGTCCGCACGTAGAAAAGTAACAGAGTCACTTATAATTCGAAAATAACGCCATTGTCGAAAGCATAAACGTGTGCAGTTCATAATGCAGCCACTGCTGCCCCAAATACCGCATACGCGCGAGTTTAGTCCCCATGTACAAACTAAAAGTCATCACCCACAATTCGAAAATAATGCAGTTGTAGAAAGCATATACGTGCACAATTCACAAGACAGCCACTGTTGCCAGAAATACCGCATGCACGCGTGTTTAGTCCGCACGTACAAAAGTAACATAATCACTTATAATTTGAAAATAACGCCATTGTCGAAAGCATAAACGTGCGCAGTTCATCACGCAGCCACTGCTACCCCAAATGCCGCATACACGCGA
The DNA here is from genome assembly GCF_037126465.1 of Ornithodoros turicata. Taxonomy (NCBI): domain Eukaryota; kingdom Metazoa; phylum Arthropoda; class Arachnida; order Ixodida; family Argasidae; genus Ornithodoros; species Ornithodoros turicata. Next base: position 375,271 of record NW_026999305.1, read on the forward strand.
TTTTAATCCGCATGTACAAACTAAAAGTCATCGCCCACAATTCGAAAATAATGCAGTTGTAGAAAGCATACACGTGCACAATTCATAAGACAGCAATTTTAGTCCCCATGTACAAACTAAAAGTCATCACCCACAATTCAAAAATAATGCAGTTGTCCTCTGAACCCTTATGTCCTGTTTACCCTTAACAACTGTGAACCCTTATGCAGTCGAACAATGGTGTTGGCCAGGGAGGCTGACCTTCATAGAAGGCTCGTTCGGGAAGCCCTTTCTATCCTTAGTTATGGGAACTGTGTCAGCAAAGCTTCCCTGACCTTGTCTCCCGCTTTGAAGAGCTTGTTAGCTTACCCCAACTCTCCCACCTAGTGTCTATTTAAATGTTGTTTTGCAATAAACCTGTCAGCTGAGTTTGAGACCGTGTTTGTGTATGTCTGTTTTCGTCCCTACCTCGTCTCGGGTTTTCAAGTCATGGATCGTCACCACCAGCTCGCTTGCTACCTAACTTTCCTTTCGTAATGCAGTTGTAGAAAGCATATACGTGCACAATTCATAAGACAGCCACTGTTGCCAGAGATACCGCATGCACACGTGTTTAGTCCGCACGTAGAAAAGTAACAGAATCACATATAATTTGAAAATAACGCCATTGTCGAAAGCATAAACGTGCGCAGTTCATCACGCAGCCACTGCTGCCCCAAATACCGCATACGCGCGATTTTAGTCCCCATGTAGAAACTAAAAATCATCACCCGGAATTCAGAAATAATGTAGTTGTAGAAAGCACATACGTGTACAATTCATAAGAGAGCCACTGCTGCCAGAAATACCGCATGCACGCGTGTTTAGTCCGCACATACAAAGGTAACAGAATCACTGATAATTTGAAAATAACGCCATTGTCGAAAGCATAAACGTGTGCAGTTCATCACGCAGCCACTGCTACCCCAAATGCCGCTAACACGCGATTTTAGTCCCCATGCACAAACTCAAAATCGTCATCCACAATT
>NW_026999305.1:376377-398750 GCF_037126465.1 Ornithodoros turicata
CACTTCTTCAGTTGTTCTCTATCGGGGATACACGTGTGTTTTCAAACAGAAACGACGAGAAGGAAGGGGACTGAATTATTGTTATTACATGCACTTCTTCAGTTGTTCTCTATCGGAGATACACGCGTATTTTCAAACAGAAACTTTTCTAATTGCGGACTAAACACGCGTGCTTGCGGTATTTCTGGCAGCAGTGGCTGTCTTATGAATTGTGCACGCATATGCTTTCTGTATTTGCATTATTTTCGAATTGTGGGTGACGATTTTGAGTTTGTACGTGGGGACTAAAATCGCGTGTATGCGGCATTTGGGGTAGCAGTGGCTGCGTGAAGAACTGCACACGTTTATGTATTCGACAATGGCGTTATTTTCAAATTATAAGTGATTCTGTTACTTTTGTACGTGCGGACTAAACACGCGTGCATGCGGTATTTCTGGCAGCAGTGGCTGTCTTATGAATTGTGCACGCATATGCTTTCTATAATTGCATTATTTTCGAATTGTGGGTGACAACTTTTAGTTTATACGTGGAGACTAAAATCGCGTGGACGCGGTATTTGGGGCAGCAGTGGCTGCGTGATGAACTGCGCACGGTTATGCTATCGACAATGGCGTAATTTTAAGTGATTATGTTACTTTTCTACTTGCGGACTAAACACGCGTGCATGTGGTATTTCTGGCAGCAGTGGCTGTCTTATGAATTGTGCACGTATATGCTTTCTACAACTGCATTATTTTCGAATTGTGGGTGATGATTTTTAGTTTGTACATGGGGACTAAAATCGCGGGTATGCGGTATTTGAGGCAGCAGTGGCTGCGTGATGAATGCGCACGTTTATGCTTTCGACAATGGCGTTATTTTCAAATTATAAGTGATTCTCTTACTTTTGTACGTGCGGACTAAACACGCGTGCATGCGGTATTTCTGGCAGCAGTGGCTGTCTCATGAATTGTGCACGTATATGCTTTCTACAACTGCGTTATTTTCGAATTGTGGGTGATGATTTTTACTTTGTACATGGGAACTAAAATCGCGTGTATGCGGTATTTGGGGCAGCAGTGGCTAAGTGATGAACTGCGCACGTTTATGCTTTCGACAATGGCGTTATTTTCAAATTATAAGTGATTCTGTTACTTGTGTACGTGCGGACTAAACACGCGTGCATGTGGTATTTCTGGCAGCAGTGGCTGTCTTATGAATTGACACGTATATGCTTTCTACAACGACATTATTTTCGAATTGTGGGTGATGATTTTTAGTTTGTACATGGGGACTAAAATTGCGTATATGCGGCATTTGGGGTAGCAGTGGCTGCGTGATGAACTGCTCACGTTTACGCTTTCGACAATGGCGTTATTTTCAAATTATAAGTGATTCTGTTACTTGTGTAATTGCGGACTAAACACGCGTGCATGCGGTATTTCTGGCAGCAGTAGCTGCCTTATGAATTGTGCACGTATATGCTTTCTACAACTGCATTATTTTCGAATTGTGGGTGATCATTTTTAGTTTGTACATGGGGACTAAAATAGCGCGTATGCGGCATTTGGGGCAGCAGTGGCCGCGTGATGAACAGCATACGTTTATGCTTTCGACAATGGCGTTATCTTCAAATTCTATGTGATTCTGTTACTTTTCTACGTGAGGACTAAACACGCGTGCATGAGGTATTTCTGGCAGCAGTGGCTGTCTTATGAATTGTGCACGTATATGCTTTCTACAACTGCATTATTTTCGAATTGTGGGTGATGATTTTTAGTTTGTACATGGGGACTAAAACCGCGTGTATGCGGTATTTGGGGCAGCAGTGGCTGCGTGATGAACTGCGCACGGTTATGCTTTCGACAATGGCGTTATTTTCAAATTATATGTGATTCTGTTACTTTTCTACGTCAGGACTAAACACGCGTGCTTGCGGTATTTCTGGCAGCAGTGGCTGTCTTATGAATTGTGCACGCATATGCTTTCTATATTTGCATTATTTTCGAATTGTGGGTGACGATTTTGAGTTTGTACGTGGGGACTAAAATCGCGTGTATGCGGCATTTGGGGTAGCAGTGGCTGCGTGAAGAACTGCACACGTTTATGTATTCGACAATGGCGTTATTTTCAAATTATAAGTGATTCTGTTACTTTTGTACGTGCGGACTAAACACGCGTGCATGCGGTATTTCTGGCAGCAGTGGCTGTCTTATGAATTGTGCACGCATATGCTTTCTATAATTGCATTATTTTCGAATTGTGGGTGACAACTTTTAGTTTATACGTGGAGACTAAAATCGCGTGGACGCGGTATTTGGGGCAGCAGTGGCTGCGTGATGAACTGCGCACGGTTATGCTATCGACAATGGCGTAATTTTAAGTGATTATGTTACTTTTCTACTTGCGGACTAAACACGCGTGCATGTGGTATTTCTGGCAGCAGTGGCTGTCTTATGAATTGTGCACGTATATGCTTTCTACAACTGCATTATTTTCGAATTGTGGGTGATGATTTTTAGTTTGTACATGGGGACTAAAATTGCGTATATGCGGCATTTGGGGTAGCAGTGGCTGCGTGATGAACTGCTCACGTTTACGCTTTCGACAATGGCGTTATTTTCAAATTATAAGTGATTCTGTTACTTGTGTAATTGCGGACTAAACACGCGTGCATGCGGTATTTCTGGCAGCAGTAGCTGCCTTATGAATTGTGCACGTATATGCTTTCTACAACTGCATTATTTTCGAATTGTGGGTGATCATTTTTAGTTTGTACATGGGGACTAAAATAGCGCGTATGCGGCATTTGGGGCAGCAGTGGCCGCGTGATGAACAGCATACGTTTATGCTTTCGACAATGGCGTTATCTTCAAATTCTATGTGATTCTGTTACTTTTCTACGTGAGGACTAAACACGCGTGATGAGGTATTTCTGGCAGCAGTGGCTGTCTTATGAATTGTGCACGTATATGCTTTCTACAACTGCATTATTTTCGAATTGTGGGTGATGATTTTTAGTTTGTACATGGGGACTAAAACCGCGTGTATGCGGTATTTGGGGCAGCAGTGGCTGCGTGATGAACTGCGCACGGTTATGCTTTCGACAATGGCGTTATTTTCAAATTATATGTGATTCTGTTACTTTTCTACGTCAGGACTAAACACGCGTTCATGCGGTATTTCTGGCAGCAGTGGCTGTCTTATGAATTGTGCACGCATATGCTTTCTATATTTGCATTATTTTCGAATTGTGGGTGACGATTTTGAGTTTGTACGTGGGGACTAAAATCGCGTGTATGCGGCATTTGGGGTAGCAGTGGCTGCGTGAAGAACTGCACACGTTTATGTATTCGACAATGGCGTTATTTTCAAATTATAAGTGATTCTGTTACTTTTGTACGTGCGGACTAAACACGCGTTCATGCGGTATTTCTGGCAGCAGTGGCTGTCTTATGAATTGTGCACGCATATGCTTTCTATAATTGCATTATTTTCGAATTGTGGGTGACAACTTTTAGTTTATACGTGGAGACTAAAATCGCGTGGACGCGGTATTTGGGGCAGCAGTGGCTGCGTGATGAACTGCGCACGGTTATGCTATCGACAATGGCGTAATTTTAAGTGATTATGTTACTTTTCTACTTGCGGACTAAACACGCGTGCATGTGGTATTTCTGGCAGCAGTGGCTGTCTTATGAATTGTGCACGTATATGCTTTCTACAACTGCATTATTTTCGAATTGTGGGTGATGATTTTTAGTTTGTACATGGGGACTAAAATCGCGGGTATGCGGTATTTGAGGCAGCAGTGGCTGCGTGATGAATGCGCACGTTTATGCTTTCGACAATGGCGTTATTTTCAAATTATAAGTGATTCTCTTACTTTTGTACGTGCGGACTAAACACGCGTGCATGCGGTATTTCTGGCAGCAGTGGCTGTCTTATGAATTGACACGTATATGCTTTCTACAACTGCATTATTTTCGAATTGTGGGTGATGATTTTTAGTTTGTACATGGGGACTAAAATTGCGTATATGCGGCATTTGGGGTAGCAGTGGCTGCGTGATGAACTGCTCACGTTTACGCTTTCGACAATGGCGTTATTTTCAAATTATAAGTGATTCTGTTACTTGTGTAATTGCGGACTAAACACGCGTGCATGCGGTATTTCTGGCAGCAGTAGCTGCCTTATGAATTGTGCACGTATATGCTTTCTACAACTGCATTATTTTCGAATTGTGGGTGATCATTTTTAGTTTGTACATGGGGACTAAAATAGCGCGTATGCGGCATTTGGGGCAGCAGTGGCCGCGTGATGAACAGCATACGTTTATGCTTTCGACAATGGCGTTATCTTCAAATTCTATGTGATTCTGTTACTTTTGTACGTGCGGACTAAACACGCGTGCATGCGGTATTTCTGGCAGCAGTGGCTGTCTTATGAATTGTGCACGCATATGCTTTCTATAATTGCATTATTTTCGAATTGTAGGTGACGACTCTTAGTTTATACGTGGAGACTAAAATCGCGTGGACGCGGTATTTGGTGCAGCAGTGGCTGCGTGATGAACTGCGCACGGTTATGCTATCGACAATGGCGTTATTTTCAAATTATAAGTGATTATGTTACTTTTCTACTTGCGGACTAAACCCGCGTGCATGTGGTATTTCTGGCAGCGGTGGCTGTCTTATGAAATGTGCACGTATATGCTTTCTACAACTGCATTATTTTCGAATTGTGGGTGATGATTTTTAGTTTGTACATGGGGACTAAAATCGCGTGTATGCGGTATTTGGCGCAGCAGTGGCTAAGTGATGAACTGCGCACGTTTATGCTTTCGACAATGGCGTTATTTTCAAATTATAAGTGATTCTCTTACTTTTGTACGTGCGGACTAAACACGCGTGCGTGCGGTATTTCTGGCAGCAGTGGCTGTCTTATGAATTGTGCACGTATATGCTTTCTACAACTGCATTATTTTCGAATTGTGGGTGATGATTTTTAGTTTGTACATGGGGACCAAAATCGCGTGTATGCGGCATTTGGGGTAGCGGTGGCTGCGTGATGAACTGCACACGTTTATGCTTTCGACGATGGCGTTATTTTCAAATTATAAGTGATTCTGTTACTTTTGTACGTGCGGACTAAACACGCGTGCATGCGGTATTTCTGGCAGCAGTGGCTGTCTTATGAATTGACACGTATATGCTTTCTACAACTGCATTATTTTCGAATTGTGGGTGATGATTTTTAGTTTGTACATGGGAACTAAAATTGCGTATATGCGGCATTTGGGGTAGCAGTGGCTGCGTGATGAACTGCTCACATTTACGCTTTCGACAATGGCGTTATTTTCAAATTATAAGTGATTCTGTTACTTGTGTAATTGCGGACTAAACACGCGTGCATGCGGTATTTCTGGCAGCAGTGGCTGTCTTATGAATTGTGCACGCATATGCTTTCATAATTGCATTATTTTCGAATTGTGGGTGACGACTTTTAGTTTATACGTGGAGACTAAAATCGCGTGGACGCGGTATTTGGGGCAGCAGTGGCTGCGTGATGAACTGCGCACGGTTATGCTATCGACAATGGCGTTATTTTCAAATTATAAGTGATTATGTTACTTTTCTACTTGCGGACTAAACACGCGTGCATGTGTTATTTCTGGCAGCGGTGGCTATCTTATGAAATGAGCACGTATATGCTTTCTACAACTGCATTATTTTCGAATTGTGGGTGATCATTTTTAGTTTGTACATGGGGACTAAAATCGCGCGTATACGGCATTTGGGGCAGCAGTGGCTGCGTGATGAACAGCATACGTTTATGCTTTCGACAATGGCGTTATTTTCAAATTATATGTGATTCTGTTACTTTTCTACGCGAGGACTAAACACGCGTGCATGCGGTATTTCTGGCAGCAGTGGCTGTCTTATGAATTGTGCACGCATATGCTTTCTATATTTGCATTATTTTCGAATTGTGGGTGACGATTTTGAGTTTGTACGTGGGCACTAAAATCGCGTGTATGCGGCATTTGGGGTAGCAGTGGCTGCGTGATGAACTGCACACGTTTATGCTTTCGACAATGGCGTTATTTTCAAATTATAAGTGATTCTGTTACTTTTGTACGTGCGGACTAAACACGCGTGCATGCGGTGTTTCTGGCAGCAGTGGCTGTCTTATGAATTGTGCACGCATATGCTTTCTATAATTGCATTATTTTCGAATTGTGGGTGATGACTTTCAGTTTATACGTGGAGACTAAAATCGCGTGGACGCGGTATTTGGGGCAGCAGTGGCTGCGTGATGAACTGCGCACGGTTATGCTATCGACAATGGCGTTATTTTCAAACTATAAGTGATTATGTTACTTTTCTACTTGCGGACTAAACACGCGTGCATGTGGTATTTCTGGCAGCAGTGGCTGTCTTATGAATTGTGCACGTATATGCTTTCTACAACTGCATTATTTTCGAATTGTGGGTGATGATTTTTAGTTTGTACATGGGGACTAAAATCGCGCGTATGCGGTATTTGAGGCAGCAGTGGCTGCGTGATGAATGCGCACGTTTATGCTTTCGACAATGGCGTTATTTTCAAATTATAAGTGATTCTGTTACTTTTGTACGTGCGGACTAAACACGCGTGCATGCGGTATTTCTGGCAGCGGTGCCTGTCTTATGAATTGACACGTATAGTAGTATGGGATCAGCTCAAGTATCCGGCAAGTCACATCTTCGTCTGGACGCCATTAATTAGCAATTAGAGCTAATTGGGACCCCCCACATTAATCAGGACCCTCCAGGGAGTCATTACACTAATTGGGGAGCATCTAGGAAGTGTCCAGACCACTGTGTGAGTTGCCAGCTACTTGAGCTGATAAAAAATAAAAAAATAGGTAGAAAATAAAATGAAAAGATAGAAATAGAGTGGAGAGAAACAATTTATTCGAAAATCAACGATGCCGCGGCGGAGAAGCCGCTCCGGGGTGACCAGTGCTTGTTGACGTCGGGTAGTTGCAGAGATCGACGACAGGTGGCCACTTAGTTGCAAGGCATCACACCAGATGGCGCCACCATCATAGCTCTAGAGGAGAGAGACAGAGAACAAGATACTAGCGGCAGGTAAAAATGACAGCACTGCTAAACAAGTCTAGGCATGCGAGAGAAAAGGTCTAAACGCTACTGCTAAACAGAAAACAGTACACATCGGGGGAAAAAGGCTTACGGGGGGACGATCGCTTAGGCCTAACCACAACACTACGCAGCTAACACAAGGCGGGAACCACACATCGCTAAACATGCGAGAAAAGGCTTAACACGAGCGCGGTCACCGCTAAACACGGCAAAACATACGAGAAAAGGAGCGCGCTTGGGCATAACCTCAACACTACGCAGCTAACACAAGGCGGGAACCACACATCGCTAAACATGCGTCAACAGGCTTGGACACCGCAAAACAAGTCTAAACATGCGAGAAAAGGCTTAACACGAGCGCGGTCACCGCTAAACACGGCAAACATACGAGAAAAGGAGCGCGTCAAATCACTCACCTTTTCCCCCGCGGCAACTTCCAGGCAGAAACTGAGCGAGCGCGGAGAACAACACGTCTGCTCCCTACGAGATCCAGCCAGCAACTGAGCGAGCGCGCGGAGCGCACGCCCGTCTTCCGCGACGGTCCGAGAGAAACTGAGAGAGGCGACGCGCGCGCGCCCTCTGCTCCACCCGTCCGCGCATGCGCGCGCGCGCGCTCCTAGCGCCCCCTGCGCCGGCCGCGGGTGTTTTCGGTTTCGGCTCTCTGCTGCTGCGCGCGCGCTCCTAGCGGCGACGGGTGGCTTTTCAGTTTCGCTTTCATTCTCCGTTCTTTGCGCGCGCGCGTTTATCTCTATAAAGGCAGCGCGCACCGCGCTCGCGTCATCATTCTGACCGATACGTGGAAAACGCCATGTGTGGTTTATTCTCCTGCGTTTCTCGTCGTCGCAAGGAAAAGACAAAAAACGAAGAACTTCGCGAATTTATACGCGGCATCGTGGAGGAAGCCTTTCAAGTCCACCGTCTGGAATGGTTGCAAGCACGTCAAGAAATGTGTCAGGACAAGATGAAGACGCTCGACCGCATCTTAGCGGCGGACAGACTGACGAAAAAGAAGTCCAACTTTAGCCTGGACAATCTGTATTGGGAACGCAGTTCCGATGTAGAGGACGACGACGACGACGAGGATGTGTAAATAAAAAGCGATGCATTTCTCTTCGTGTCTCAGTCTCTTCTTTCTCTTCGTGCAACGTGTACGCACGCAACATGTCTTCCCCCGAACCTTTTCGTTTCCGTCATCCCTTTCGCTGTATCTTAAGCGGCCCCTCCATGTGCGGCAAATCTACGTTCGTTGCTAACGTGTTGAGGAACCTGAACGACGTGGTGGACAAGCCCCCGTCACAAATATTCTACGTGCAGAAATATGCTTCGCCGAGCATGCAGGACGAATTCGGGGACTCCGTAAAATTTACCAAGGAGCTACCGCGAGAGTGGGACACGTCGCGCGCTACGCTGATCGTCGTCGACGATCACATGACCGACGCCGGTTCCTTGAAGGAGGTGACCGATCTTTTCATTCGGGGTTCTCACCACGCCAACGCGTCGATCTTCTTACTCGTTCAAAACATCTTTTTCGACAGTAGCCATTTTAGAACAATATCCTACAACGCCAGTTACGTCGTCCTGTGGCGCACCGTGCGCAGCGTGCACCAGATGGAACATTTCGGCCAACAGCTATTTGGCAGAAAAAGATTGGAGTATTTTCTGGACGCATATAAACAAGCGATGTCGTCGCCCCACGCATATTTACTCGTGGATCTTCACAACTATACGCACGAGGATCACAGGTTGCGTAGCAATATCTTTCCGGGAGAACGTCAATATATCTACGCTCCGAAATGAATCTCCGCCCTCACCTCACTTTACTCAAAGTACTCTCCACTCTACCCCCTCCACGCCGCCGCGACGTCTTGAGACGTTCGTCCTCGTCCGACATGAAACACCTCTCCGAAATTTGTCTCAATGTATTGAACGGAAAGGTGGCTCTAGCTCCAGATACGTTCGCGCGTTTGAAGAAGCACAAACGCTTTTTACGACGGCTCGCCTACAAAAAGATTCACAAGAATCCGCAACGTTTGAAGCGCTATCTGTCTCAGCAGCGAGGACAGGGCGTTCTTTCGTCGGTGGTTCCTCTCCTGCTTTCCGCCGTGTTGAACCTTTTCGCCAATGGCCAAGAGAATTGAAGTGACCACCTCCATCGGAAACATTCTTTCTTCGAAGGAGAGTGACGACGTCAAAGTGAAACTCATATTGCAAGCACTGTATCGCATACTCAAGCAGTACGGATTTGACCCCTACGACAATAAAAACAAGGCGTCCGACGCTACAAATGACTTTGACTATTCGCTCCTCTCTCCAGAGGTGGACGAAGAGGAAGCGGAAAGGGTCGTCTCGGAATTAAAGAAGGTTCTTTCCTGGGATCGCGAGGGTTGTGTCTCCGTGTCGGGCAAGCCCATCAGACACTCCTCCGTTTACGAACTCGTCAATTATTTGTTGCAACGTAAGACGGGAAAGAAACCTTCCTGGTTCCCCAAAGTCTCGAAACTATTGCGTCTGATTTCTCTACCCAAATCTCGCGAGCAGCAGCAGCAGCAGCAGCAGCAGCAGGCCTCCATTGCGTGGACGGCTTATGGAGGGATATGAGAAACCAGAGGGTGGTTTGGGGGGTGTGGAACGCTATAGAAAAGCGCATCACTTGAGCAAAAAGAAGGCTCTCGCCATTCTCAGAAAGCTGGATGCCTACACGCTTCACCATCCGGTCAGAAGAAAGTTTAATAGGAGACGCATCATCGCGCTCAAGATCAACGACGTGTGGCAAATGGACCTCGCCGATTTTTCAAAATACAAGAGATTCAACGGTGGCTACCGCTACATTCTCGTGGCAATCGATTCCCTCTCCCGCTTTCTGCGCACCCTCCCGCTAAAGACGAAGCGCCCCGCCGAAATGAAAAGGGCCATGATAAGACTTTTTCGGGGAGGTAACGTACCTACACACATCTTTTGCGACAGAGGCGGGGAATTCTACAACAAGACCGTCAAGGAGTATCTCTCACGAAAGAAGGTGCAGATGTATTCTACCTTCTCTCCAGTAATCAAAGCGTCGCAGGCAGAGCGCGTCATACGGACTTTACGCGACAGAATATTCCGTTATTTTAGAGTAACGGGAAAATACCACTTCGTTTCCGCGCTTCCCAAGATCGTGCGCGACTACAACACCACCAAACACAGGACTTTGGGCATCAGCCCGTCCGAAGTCACGCCCGAAAACGAATTGGAGCTGTTCAATAAGATAAATGGGAAGCCCGTCGTACCCTCCGTGAAAAAGAAGCTCAAACTGGGGGATAAAGTGAGGGTCCTACTTCACAGAAAAGGTTTTCATAAGAGCTCGGAAGGGAGTTGGTCGCCTCAGATTTTCACCGTCTCCCGCCTGAGAGACACCTCTCCTCCCGTCGTACACCTGGAAGATTACCGGGGTAAGGAAGTGGACGGATCTTTCTACCCGGAGGAGGTACTCGTCGTAACCCGAGACGCCAATCAGCCTTGGCCAGTAACGAAAGTGCTGAGGAAGAAGCAGGTGAACGGTCAGAGCTTCTCCTTGGTTCGCTGGTTCGGTTACGACAAAGAACACGACAGTTGGGTTCCGAGCAGCGACGTGGTCAAGATTGGGAAATGATGTCGGACATCTACGTCCATCTGCTCTCGAACGCCAGCATGGATAAGTTTCCCTCGAATAAACTCAACGCCTTCACGGTAGCTTTCGATAGTCCGCTTCAGCTCTCGAATCGGTATAAAGTCGGTCTGATGGATCTCAGCATAAGTAACGATTTTTTAAATATCGGCTACGAAAGGCAAGATGCGAAAATCGAGGTTTCTTTCGAGGATACGGTGGAAGCCGGCAGAACTTTTCGTGTCACCTCGGATCTCGAGAGGGATTTGGGAAAAGCCCTTTCGGAATTCGACGTTTCTTTCGCGTACAATAAATCGCGATACGACTTCGTCTTACCCGTGGACGTGAAAGCCGTGGAATTGGACCCTCGGCTCGCGCAAGCGCTCGACGCCTCGCTAGCGTCCCGCGAAGCAGGTCGTGCGGTGAAACCCCCCAAATTGAGCGAACGCGAAGCCACCTCCATCTTATTGGAGCACGCCGCACCCGCCGTCGCTTTCGGCGACGTCACTCTGAATTCGGAAACCACGTCCCTACGGAACACACTCAACAAGTATTTCCAGACGCACAAGCTGGACGCCTCGCTAGAATTCGCGGATAACGTGTACTCTCTGAAAACACCGAAAGGGTTGCACGTACCGGAACCCTTTGTCAAGCTGCTACATCTCACACCCGTCGAGGGACGCGAAGAAACGCTACGCGTCTCTCTCCCCATAGCGCGTCAATTTTCTTTCACGATCAAGACGAAAATTCCTCGATCTTTGCAAGTACATGTGCCTCCCGGCTATTATGCGACGCCGCAAGCACTTCTAAATGCGATTAATCAGCGCGTAGGCGAACGCGCGCGCTTCAGCTTCGACGGAACCGAACAGAAATGTAAAATTCGGCTTTCCGAGGGCACCTCCACCCTAAGACTTTCCGAGTACCTGGCCGTGCTTTTGGGCTTCGAATCGCGTACCGTGTTCACGGGGGATGAGGATGCTACGAGCTCCGTCGAGGTACTCCTGGAACCCCCGTTTCACAACATAATCGTGTACACGGATATCGTGGAACCCACGTACGTGGGGAGCGGGAAAAAACCTATATTAAAAATACTACCCTTTTATTACGAGAAAGACAAGCACGTCGTCACCTACACGTTAGATAACATCCAGTATTTTAACCTGTCTCAATTCGAAATTCCTTCAGTGACGATCGTTCTCGCGGACGAAACGGGAAGACGTTTGCCGTTGCGGTCCAAAGGCAGAACCAATCTAACGTTGCATTTCAAATATGTACCGTAATTCCCCCAAAATAATTCCCGTGTACATGGGACCCCTTTTCCAACGAGGGGGCGGTGTGTTGAGCAACATATCCAAGTTTATCGTTCCCATCTGGCAGCAAATAAAACCGATCGCCAAGAGAACGTTGAAGCGCTTGGCGCGGAATTTGGCCGATGGCGAAGGAATATCGCGCGCAGTAAAAAAGACGGCCATAGCAACGGGGAGAGACGTGCTGGATTCCATGGAGGGCTCTGGAAACAACAACAATGGAAAGAAACGCCGCAAACGACAACAAAAGGCGCCGACACACGACGCACCTGCAGATATCTTTGGTACGCCGTGAAGGTCACACATCCGCTGCGCGCGCTCCGTCATGACGTCAACGAAAGGAAAAATACAGACGCCGATCTGTCTAACGAGTGACGTGATGATATTCGAACCCCCCTCCATTCAATACGGCGTGGAAGATACTTCGTACCAACTCTTTTATCCGGTCAACGGAGTAAATAATTCCGTGATCGAGTTTTGTATTCAAAATTTGCAAAGGGCACACTTGGATCTCTACGGCAGTTTCGTGTCTTTGACCGTGCGCATTGTTCGCGACGACGGGGAAGAAATGGACGAGAAAGATGTCGTTTTCCCAATAAACCACCTGTTGAGCGGCATGTTTAAGACGGTCACCGTTTACGCGAACAACAAGCTCGTCAGTTCCAACGAGTTGTACGCCTACAGGAGTATTTTGGACGTCGTGCTTCATTCCACGCCCGCGGCTCAAGAAACAGTGCACGCGGCTGGACTCTATGTCGAGGACGACGAACATTTAAAGGACGATTACGACGTCTCGTCTCGCGGTCCGAAACAACGTTACGAAGCGACGAAGGGTGGAAAATACTTTAACCTGGTCGGACAGATCAATACCGACCTGTTTCAACAGCCGCGCCTGATGGTACCTGCCGTCGAAATTCGCGTCGTTTTCCTGTTAAACAACGACGAATTTAAACTCGTATCGGTCCCCAAAGACAAGAAAACGTACAATTACGAGGTGGACATTAAAGAAATGACGTTACACTTGAAAAAGGTGACGCTGGCACCTTCCCTATTTTTGGAATACGAGCGGCGGCTTCAGACCACGCCGGCCATCTACGTGTTACGCGGATTGGAAACCAAGGTGCGGAGCTTGAGTGCCGGGAGCTTGGACGCTCACTTTGAAAACGTTTACCCCGAAAGGGTACCTTCCAAATTATGCGTCGCCCTGCTCGCCACGTCCGACTTTCTCGGCGACATCCAATCGAACCCCTACAAATTCCGTCATTACGACCTGTCTCATTCGATGCTCTCCGTGGACGGCCAGCAAGTGCGAGCCGAGTACGACTTTCAGAACGACCTCGTCAAAATTCCCTACTTTAACTTCTTGCAAGAACTGGGAGAGAAACATTTCAAGTATAGCTACGACCGATTTAAAACGAACGGGTTCCTTCTCTACTTCAACTTGGACGTGGACAAGTGTTCTTCTCCTTCGCATTTGAACGAGTGGCGAAAAGGAAACGTTCGCCTGCAATTACGCTTCGCTCAAGCCCTTCCACACGCGGTCACCGTCCTCTTGATTTCCGAGTGTCCCAAGCACATGTACGTCGACAAGGACCGTACGGTCACCTTCCATAAAAAGATGTACGAGAGCGAAATCTTGGCACTCGTGTCCCTGAAACCCCTCGCTTCTCCATGCTGAGAGGCATTTGCGCTTCAACGAAGCCTTCGTTTTACCGCAAGCCCGGTATTTAATCATCAATACGGAAGAGCGAAGAAGACGCGGGCAGCACTGGGTGCTCTACCTGAAAACTACGACGGTCTGCCGTGTTTTTCGACAGCTACGGACTTCCCCCCATCGAAGCAAACCTTCGAAAGACTTTACCTGTAGTGAGCGAGTATAACGACAAGTGTATTCAATCGCCTTTTCGCCTTACTGCGGGCTTTTTTGTATCTACGTAGCCACGCGCATGTCGAAACGCTACAGCTTGAAAAGTTGTGTATCATGTTTTCCTGTAACCTCGAAGAGAATGACAAAACAATAAAACGTCTCCTCGTGAGCGAACTCGTTTCGTAAAAATAGACTATTTATTTTTTCACGACATACACAAGACCTTGCGAGACGATCTTCCAACGTGCTGACCCGACGCTCGTCGTCGCCGGTCTGCACCGTGACGTCGAGGGATGTGTGGAGAAGCCAGTAGCGACGGACGATAGGTCGGTTGAAACCCGCGTTGATGAGACACGGGTCGACTGTCTCTCCTCGTCTATACTTTCTCCAACAGCTCGAGCTTGTAATCTACGAAACGCTTCATTTTCTTTGCAATCTCCCACTGACGGTGAACAGACGTAAGGGTATCGTCTTGAGAATCGAGCGAAAGTCTCCCTCGCAGCTATTCGCCGTGAATATAATCGCGTAATCGCAGCAAGTCCCGATACATTCGCGTTTGCACAAAGGTGGCAAACTCTGCTCGGGCGTCATGACTGAGACGGAATGAGAGTAGACAACCTTTATTTCTCGTTACACATGAATTAGGCTCCAGCTTTGGTTTCGTAGCCGGGAAGGCAGCCCAAATACGGACGAAGGCTCGAGTCTAACCAATGGCTGGGGTTTCTCGACCAGAGTCCACCGCAACGACAGGTAGTCAGTTGATCGCAGTTCCGCAAAAAGAAGGTCTTTGGAGAGGCTTGAAGGTTAGGACCATGGGCAGATCTCCCGTCAGTAGCCATTCGTAATCTGCAACGAAAGGAGTGTGAGAAACGCGTGTTTTTATATCTCAAACACACACGTACAATCTTCTTCAGTCACAGAGTGACACTGATGGTCCATCTTCTCCATCTTCCTTCAATAGTCGAAGTCCTTCGCAACGTACATCGAACGATACCGTCCGACAGCCGAGAAACGGGCGAATCAGTCGGTCCGTCCAATGCTTTTGCTCTGAAAAAAATGTGACTGGTTATAGAACGTATTAAAAAAATCACGAGGAAGCGTACCTTTGGACCACAATCCACCGCAATTGGTGCAGAAGAAGCGGGCGCTGCCAATCTCCCGAAATATGTGAGGCGGGAAAAAACCGACTTCACGCGCAGCAAAAGTGTTGTACACTGGAAACGAAACTCTTCAAACATTTCGACGATGATGACGTCATGCGTATTACTTACGAGGATCTACCAAGCTGATCATGATGGCACGAGAATTACGATCAAACGTTCGCTTCGACATTTATACTAAAGCTTTGCCTCTCACTCTCTATGACGTCATTGAACGTGTTTGGAAATGTTAAGACGTGTTTGAACATGTTTGAACTTGTTCGGACACGGGCGGCGAACCGTCGAAGTCGCCCCTGGACACACTCGTTCCTCTCTCTTCCTCTTTATGACGTCACTGAACATGTCTGAACATGTTTGGACGTGTTTGAACTTGTTGTGACGTGTGTAGACACGAACCCCGCAATACGAAAAACGTCACGCAAGTACGAATTAGATTGATGGTTAGTGTGTCGCGCCCAGTGTAGAAGGATCCTGGGTTCGAATCCCACTCTGGGTCTTCTTGTCGTCATGTACAAGTCGTCCCAGAGTGTTAGCTAGAATTAGTGTAATGTTTTATTCAACGTCGATGGTATTATTGTCATATGCGACATCGCAAAAAGGCGCGAAAGACGGAAGGCGGGGTGGTCAAAGTACAGACGACACCGTCGCAATGGCGAGGAGGAGGAGAGCGGTGTAGCGACTATAAAAGGTGCGCTGGTTCTACGACGATTGACAGGAAGCCCACGAGGGGCATCCATCCACGACACGAGGCGTTTGGTGGAGCAAAATGTAAGTTGACCGTCTCTCCTGTGAGAGTGATTATATGTATGACATTGTTTTTTCAGGAACCAATAGCCGCTGTCACCGCATGACACTGACACAGGGACTCATCCCATCCTCTCTCATCATCAATCCAAGCGTTCCTCACTGAAGGAAAAGTGAGCATTGTTTCGTGAGGGGGAATCTCGTACTGATTTTGTTTGACCGCAGTGCCACGCTGTCTCGTATGTCAGTACGACCCCATCGATGCCATGCTCGTGGCCGAGAACGAGAGCACGAAGCTAGAATAGAGAATCTCGGTAACAGCCCAGTCGTCCTTTCAGATGACGACGACGACAGAGTCAGTAGTCCGCCTTTCGTAATACCTGAAACGGACGACGACGACGACCCAGTGGGCACGAATTGCTCATGTGGGAAGGGGATCAGTCGTATGCAGATTTCATTCCTCTGTCTGGTAGGGCTAGAGATGAATCACCAGATGCAAGCCCAGAATTTCGAAACGAAGCTGAGCCTGTCCAGGGTCGTAGAATCGTTGAATTACGAGAACACGTCGTAGAGAATCATCCCTCCGTCACGGAGAGACGATTCCTTCCTTTTTTTGTCACAGACGAGGCATTTGACGGAACGGCTACTAGGTACACGCTTCTCTGTTCCCCGCACGACGACAACGTCGACGATTTGCGACTCTATCTACCGAGCATAGCTCCAGTAATCACGCGCGTCTCGAAGCTTATCCCATGCCTTTTAATTTTGTCTGTGCTCGAAGGCGCTCATGGTTAAGGAAGGAGCCGACGGATTGACTTTCATCTCCTTCACGTGAACCTTCACATGAGAGTCGTTCATAACCGTCAAGAAATCGAAGGCGCGATAAATGCTGCCATCGCAGAGTCCTCGCAACGCGTAGAAAACTATGCGAGAGAAGGGTCTGGTTTCACCTCGAACGACGTCCAATGTGTCGACTTAAAACTAACGCGCTTAAAACCGAAGCGGATTGGATGCACGATCGAGCTTCCCGAGCTGCTAAAGAGAAAACGAAAGACTCTCACAAACGTCAAACTTCCACCGAATCACGAAAACGAGTGTTTCAAGTATAGCGTGCTGCCACTCTTGCATCCGTTGAGAAACAACCCAAACGATTATGTTAGACTACCGCAAGTACATGAATCCTTCGAATCCGAGACGCGCGTAACGTACTGGCCACCCTGCTTCCAGTCACTTACGAAGACATTTCCCTGTGGAGAGAAAAAACAAAATCTCCGTCTACATCTACGTGTTCGACGAGCAGACGAGTTCGATAACAACAGGACGGGTTCCCTGCACGCTCTATAAGATAAAGTCCACTTGCTCGAGGTTAAGGAGCATTTCTATGGAATCAGAAAATTTAGCACTTCATGGGACGAAGTGACTACTTTTATTGCGAGAAATGCACGTCGGTTACGGACGAGAGAGGCGTTGAGCAGCACGAACGTCTGTGTCGAGACGTAAACGAAGTGATTCTCGAATGCCAAAAGCGGGGAGAGTGTCTCCTTCAACAAGATACAGTACATGCATCCCTATCCCTATTTCGCGGTGTTGGACACGGAGAGCGTTTGGAAAAGGACGCGCTCGTGAAGGACGCCGTGAGTGTCGCACAGGATGAGCTCGTACTGCATCGTTGTAGTGAGAAGTTGGGACGGAAAATACTAGGGCCTAGATGGCTATTTGGGACCAACGCGGCAGAGAAATGCTTGCTCTCGCTCAAGCGATTTAGCGATCAAATCGATAGGTTGAACAGTTGTCCCGCGCCGTTGGTCATGAGTATGGAAGACACTTTCGGCACGCGAGCGCTACACACTGCGAATTTTGTGGAATCGAATTTAACCGACATACGCGGAAGGTATCGCATCACGACCACCCCCGCTTCGTAGAGCCCGGTTCTTCGAATTTTGTCGCGACGCTGTGTGATACGTGTAACCTTACGTGTCGAATACCAAAGAACTCGTCGTGTGCGTGCACAACCTGCAGTACGATTTGAGCTCCCTTCTCCGCCACATGCACGTTCTAAATCTGGGCGAGCCGTGGATCTTAGCTTCGAGCTCGAAAAGATAAGAGGGTTCAACATTGGCGATCTCCATTTCCGCGATACCACGCAGTTTTCAACCTCTCCTTGTCGAACCTGTGGAAACCCTGCTCGCCAGCGGTGGTGAAAGCGCGTTTCATTGTACCCGTCAAATGTATGGTGAGCCGTTCCGAAGCCTTCTCAGGAAGGGCATTTACCCGTACACCTTCGTCGACAGTTTCGAAGCGTACAATTTGCCCGCACTACCGCCAAAGGAAGCTTTCAAAGCGACCTGAACGACAAGAGATCACGGACGAGGACTATCAGTACGCCCTCGAGATTTTCGAATTGTTCGAATGTAAGAACCTCGGCGGTTACACGCGTCTCTACGTCACGCTCGACGCCTGTCAGCTCTGCGACGTCGTACTGTATTTCAGAAGATTGCGCTAGAGACGGATAGGTTAGATATCTACGCACCGTGTCCCTCGCCAGTTACGCGTGGAGCAGCGCTCTGAAGCTCACCAATGTCAAACTCGAGCTCATGAGCGACCAGAGATGTACGAAACGATCGAGAAGGGAACCAGGGGAGGCATTTGTAACAGCTTCCACAGATACTGTCGGGCTAATCACGAGGGTGAGACGATTACGATCCCAGCAAGAAAAGACTTTTATCCAGTACCTCGACGTGAGCAGTTTGTACCCGTACGCGAATGACTTTCATCTCCCGAACAGGGGCCTTTTGAGTGGGTCGATCCTTCGAGGTGGAGCGAGATCGATTTTCTCAACATTCCTCACGATTCGGAAGTGGGTTACGTCTACGTAGTAGACTTGTCATATCCCGAAGAACTGCACGCGCTCACCTAGGGATTTTTCCCCTGGCACCCGAACACAGGTGCGTGGATGAGAACGAACTCTCCCTCCCAACGCCACCTGAAGATGCGTTGGCGCTGAACGCCCCTTCCACCAACGAACTGTTGCTGACGTGCTACGACAAAGAACGCTACGTCGTTCATTATGCACTGCTCGCTCTGTACGTGAGGTTGGGCATGAAAATAAAACGTGTTCACAGCATCCTCTCGTTCCGCCAAGACAACTTTTGCGAACCTTCGTGCAGAGAAACGTCGCGTTGAGGAATGCCGCGAGCACGAAATTCGAGCGACTTCTGTACAAAACCATGTCGAACAGCACGTTCGGTAAGTCGATACAAAATGTGAGACGGATGAAAAAGTAAGCCCTAGCCTACGACAAAGAAGCGCGCTCCGAAAAGCTAGCTCCGTCGACTGTCAGCATTTTCACATTCTGAGTGATAAGTGCATCTGTACGAGATGAAACAACGCCGCATCAAATGCACGCACCCCCTTTACGTGGGCTTTGCCATTCTTGAAATATCCAAAGTCCGAATGTACAGCTTCATCTACGAGTCGCTCTTTTCTCGCTTGACGTGTCCAGTGCAATTGATCTATAGCGACACGGACAGCATAATTTTTTCTCTCACGTGTGAAAGCCTGGAAGAAGCAGCTGATGAAGATTGAGAGTGAGTTAGATCTGTCTTCCTATCCACCGGACCACCCGCTTTCAACGACGAGCACGCGAACCAGATGGGGTACTTCAAAGACGAGACGGGGGTGGAGTTATTCAGGAAGTCGTAGCCATCCGAGCGAAAATGTACAGCATTCTCTTGGCTGGGACACACAAACAGATCGCGAGAGCGAAAGGAGTTAAGAAAGGACGTGGTGAGGAAACATTTATTGCACGAAGTGTACCGAGATTCTCTGTTCAATGAAAAGCGGTCTCTCAGAAGCAGTGCACCATCCAGAGTATAAAGCAAACGATGTACACCATTCGAGACTCAAGAAGAGCTTGGTCCCCTACGACGACAAACGCTATCTCGTGGATGCCGTACACTCCTTCCCTTATGGGAGCTGCGAATACGGTAAGCTTTCCTAGTGTTTTGACGCGTATAGGATTACGATAGTACTCCTCTTTGTGCAGCACCGGAAAACCCGGAAGAGAGCCCGAGACCGTCGACGTCAGGCATCGAGTAACCGCGGAACAAAGAGCTGCACGCGCATGTAATCGAGAATAAAAGTTCTAGTCGAGACATCCTCTCTCTCTCTCTCTCTCTCTCTCTCGCAGACAGGAGCAGCACGGGACATCGTGGCAGTGTGGTAGCGGAATGGGTGTACGAAACGAATTACCATCCGTCATCGTAGCTGACGCAGTGACCCGCGCAATGACGACGATGCGATGAAGATACCCCATATCCTTTCTCTTGAGGTAAGTCAGGGAGGGTGCAGGCATCTATCGACCAAGTCCTTTGTATGTATTCAATAAAGATGTTTCAGTGAAAGAACACACAGAGTCTCGTCAAAGTTATTCGGACTGTTTAATGCGTTGCATGTCAATAACCAAGCGGTATTTCAATAAATCAGTGACAAAGTTGGCGATGTAGACTGCTTGGCAAATGTCGCTGCTTCCGCAGGGCGTGCTTAATATGAGCGATGGCACGAGCGAGAAGGTCCACGATGTCTGCAGCGATGTAGTTGAATTCTGCGTTGGCCAAGCTCACAAATTCGCTCATCAGTCCCAGGGGTCCGTCAGGAACCGTTATGCAGACGTTCTTGTAACGGGCGTAAATCCGACGCACCATCTCCTGCAGCGGCCCCGGCGAGATCTCTCCTATATTGCCAAAGCCTACCATGTCTATCACGTAGCGAAAAGCAGTGATGACGAGCTCGTTGCGGGGACTTTCGCCGTTGAAACATTCCTTCTCCACTTCTTCCCAAGAAGCGTGGGTGCGGGAACAATTTTGTAAAGAGTGGTAGCTGAACATCTTCACGTAGTGATGACGCGAGCGCGGTGCGCGCTGCCTTTATAGAGATAAACGCGCGCGCGGCAAAGAACGGAGAAGTGAAAGCGAAACTGAAAAGCCACCCGTCGCCGCTAGGAGCGCGCGAGCAGCAGAGAGCCGAAACCGAAAACACCCGCGGCCGGCGCAAGGGGAGCTGCAGCGCGCGCGCGCGCATGCGCGGACGGGTGGAGCAGAGGGGGGCGCGCGCTGCGGTCGCCTCTGGCTCACTTCTCTCGGACCGTCGCGGAAGACGGACGTGCGCTCCGCGCGCTCGCTCAGTTGTGGCTGCCTCTCGTAGAGAGCAGACGTGTGTTCTCCGCGCTCGCTCAGTCTGCCTGGGAAGTTGCCGCGGGGAAAAGGTGAGTGATTTGACGCGCTCCTTTCTCCGTATGTTTGCCGTGTTTAGCGGTGACCGCGCTCGTGTTAAGCCTTTCTCGCATGTTTAGACTTGTTTTGCGGTGTCCAAGCCTGTTGACGCATGTTTAGCGATGTGTTGTTCCCGCCTTGTGTTAGCTGCGTAGTGTTGAGGTTAGGCCTAAGCGATCGCCCCGTCGCTTTTCCTCGTATGTTTGCCGGTTTAGCGGTGACCGCGCTCGTGTTAAGCCTTTTCCTCGATGTTTAGCGATGTGTGGTTCCCGCCTTGTGTTAGCTGCGTAGTGTTGTGGTTAGGCCTAAGCGATCGTCCCCCCGTAAGCCTTTTTTTCCCCCCGATGTGTACTGTTTTCTGTTTAGCAGTAGCGTTTAGACCTTTTCTCTCGCATGCCTAGACTTGTTTGGCAGTGCTGTCATTTTTACCTGCCGCTAGTATCTTGTTCTCTGTCTCTCTCCTCTAGAGCTATGATGGTGGCGCCATCTGGTGTGATGCCTTGCAACTAAGTGGCCACCTGTCGTCGATCTCTGCAACTAACCCGACGTCAACAAGCACTGGTCACCCCCGGAGCGGCTTCTCCGCCGCGGCAATCGTTTGATTTTCGAATAAATTGTTTCTCTCCCACTCTATTTCTATCTTTTCATTTATTTTCTACCTATTTTTTATTTTTTATCAGCTCAAGTAGCTGGCAACTCACACAGTGGTCTGGACACTTCCTAGATGCTCCCCAATTAGTGTAATGACTCCCTGGAGGGTCTGATTAATGTGGGGGGGTCCCAATTAGCTCTAATTGCTAATTAATGGCGTCCAGACGAAGATGTACTTGCCGGATACTTGAGCTGATCCCATACTACTACGTATATGCTTTCTACAACTGCATTATTTTCGAATTGTGGGTGATGATTTTTAGTTTGTACATGGGACTAAAATCGCGGTATGCGGTATTTGAGGCAGCAGTGGCTGCGTGATGAAGCGCACGTTTATGCTTTCGACAATGGCGTTATTTCAAATTATAAGTGATTCTCTTACTTTTGTACGTGCGACTAAACACGCGTGCATGCGGTATTTCTGGCAGCAGTGGCTGTCTTATGAATTGAGCACGTATATGCTTTCTACAACTGCATTATTTTCGAATTGTGGGTGATGATTTTTAGTTTGTACATGGGACTAAAATCGCGTGTATGCGGTATTTGGGGTAGCAGTGGCTGCGTGATGAACTGCTCACGTTTAAGCTTTCGACAATGGCGTTATTTTCAAATTATAAGTGATTC
>NW_026999306.1:0-45801 GCF_037126465.1 Ornithodoros turicata
TACTTTTAACTACCGCAAGACTACGCATTAAAGAATCATTTCTTAAGGAATGGCAAGCCGTCATTCTGGCTGACCTTTCCTGTGAAAATAAATAATTCCCCTCTTCACTTTCTTTGGTGGCCAACTTTGTGCATGGGTGTAAAAGGGGTGTAAGAAGGCAGAATGTTTGGGGAGTTCCACGAAGCAAGGGTACTGAAGGGGTGCTGAAGGGTGCAAGGGTGATGTGGCGCATGGTGAATCCCATAAGGCGGTTTCAATCACAGTTCGAGACGAAGAGTGAGATGGTGAAATCTCCGTACTTAATACTGTTAACTGGTGCTGTCTACGAGCCCATTTGGCTAAAAACAAACAAGAAAGCAGGACTAGCAGGACTTTCGTGCTTTGGAAGGGTCATTGAAGGATAAAGGAGCGTCATCGGGAACATGGACAGGTGTGTGCTGGATTAGCTCTGTGTCTTCTGCATAATGCACATAAAACTTGCATTCCTCTCGCTCACAGAGTAGTCCTAACATGCAGAGGCACTGACGCATACAAACACTATTAAAGAAATGTAACAAAATAATATATTGAGCATGTACCTCAGCCCATGTTCATCGCAACATTGTGTGATGCACACAATACCGCACCTCAGACTGTGCAAAGGGTTGCAAGTTGAGTGCTTCAGATTGTAACCTACAAATATGACGGAGCACATGACATGGGGTTTCTCAGTCTTTTTTGTCCGTTACTCCGCACACTCAACAAATATGGCTCGTACTGCGAAAATGCATCCGCGAGAAATAATTATTGGCTGCGTGTTACGACGGAAGCGTGTAAGTGGCCGTCAAACTCTATTTTTGTGAGCCTTCTCGGAAACATAATGATGTGGCAGTTTATCGAATAAACCGGGTGTTTCAGTTAAATCCGCGGGCTAAATAATTCGCGAACGGGTGCACCAATCCACGAGCTTTCGTTTTTACAAGTATCTGTCCGATACCACCTACAAGCTGCACACCGTGTGGATTAGTGGGAGGCGCTCATTATTAAGATAAAAATGCAAATGAGTTAAGTAAAAAAGCGTAACTTCTAAAGCAGGGCGCTGTCGGCATTAAAATGGGTACTACCCCTTTTGGGACCTTCAGTGGACACCTTTTAGAGAAAAATCTGCCACCGAAACGGGTCATTTGTTGCAGTAATTAATTGGTTTCGGTTTACGTATTCTCGGGGCTTGTCGCTGCGAAGCACAAAAGGACGCTCTTTCACTCCCTTATCCATCAATGAATTACGTCCTTACACCAATGAATTACACCAATGAAATACGCCCTTTTGCGCTTCGCCGCCACCAGCCGCGAAAAAAATACGTAAGCCGAAACCAATTAATTACTGCAACAAATGACCCGCTTCGGTGGCAGATTTTTCTGTAAAAGGTGTCCACTGAAGGTCCCAAAAGGGGTAGTACCCATTTTAATGCCGACAGCGCCCTGCTTTAGAAGTTACGTTTTTTTACGAAACTCATTTTAATTTTTATTTAAATAATGAGCGGCTCCAATTCGTTCACACGGTGTGCAGCTTGTAGGTGGTATCGGACAGATACTTGTAAAAAGACACTGACACTTCACAGACAGTGACACTTCCAATTATCGTCCTATTTCCTTGCTTCCGACTGTTAGTAAGGTGCTGGAGAAGATAATTCTGCAACGCTTGGAGAGTTTTTTTTTATGCAAATCAGTTGCTAAGTTCATCCCAGTATGGATTCCGGAAAAAGAAATCAACCACGCTTGCGTTAATTCATTCGACGGAAAAAATTAGAATGAATATCGAAGAAAAAATATTGTCTCTGGGCATTTTCGTTGATCTAACCAAGGCTTTCGATTTGATTAACCATAAAATTTTACTTCAGAAGCTAGACAGATACGGCATTAGAGGCACCCCTTTAAAATTAATAGAAAGCTTTTTGACCCATCGGAAACAGTATGTCATTCAGTCTGGCTGCAGTTCCGAACTCGGAACGCTTTCTATGGGTGTCCCCCAGGGTTCAATATTAGGTCCCTTCTTATTCCTCTTATTTTTTATATATAATAAACATATTCCCCCCTCCCTTCTTATTCCTCGTCTACATAAATGACCTGCCTGGCTTTCTTTCAACTACTTGTTTCCTTTACGCAGACGACACCACTATTTTTGTTGAATCTAAAAACCTCACAACACTATTTTCTAAAGCGAGCTCTGTTCTCGATAAGTTTAACTTGTGGCTATCACATAACAAACTTGTTGCTAACTTTCAAAAAACGTCGTATATGGTATTCCGACCGTCTCAAAAGAGCCTGGATTTCACTAATTTGCAGCTTTCCTTCGGAGGGAATATTCTTTCTCGTGTTTCTGTCACCCGGTTTCTGGGCGTCTTTTTGCAGGAAAACTTATCCTGGCACCATCATATTAACCATGTGCGGAGTAAAATCTCCAGTGGATTGTATGCTCTAAGCAAACTCAGGAACCTAGTCCCAACTAACATACTTTTAACCATATACTACGGCCTGATTCATTCCCATATCAACTACGGCCTTGAAGTCTACGGCCTCACGTATAACTCTAATCTGAGCCCACTGCTTTTTGCCCAGAAGCGTGCGCTACGAATTATCCTTTCTGTCGGCCGTCTGGAGTCGGTGTCGTTCGCTTTTTCTCTTTTATCTGTACTTAATATTTTCGATCTCCGTGATTATAAAGTTGCCCTTCTTATGCATAACTTTTTCTACAGGTCTTTTGACAGACAACAACTTAACTTTCAAAATTTCGTTCCACCATATTCCCTACGGAACGTGTCGCATTCACTTCAATGTTCGACCTTTCGCTCTAATTTCGGTCATTTCTCCCTTTCTTTTTTTGGAACTAGGTTGTGGAATCAACTCCCACATAACCTAAGGTCAACAACTAGTTTTCTCGCTTTCAAGCGCTCTTGCAAATTACACTTTCAACAGCGGCATTAATATCTTTATTTAGTTCAATGACATGTCCATTTCTTCATGTCCATTACTTCATTGTAGCAACGTACACCGTTTGTGCATATTATATGTATTGATGTGTATCATCTTGTATACTTTCCTTGTTACATTATGTGCGGACTACTACCTTTGCATTACCTCTCCCTCATAAGATGTATTTGAATAATATGTTTTCTTGCGGGACCGTTTAACAGGGTTTCCCCCTCACGGTCCCTTATCTCAAGTGTGTTCCTGATTTTGTGTAGCACCAATAAACAAATAAACAAATAAACAAAAAAAGAAAGCTCGTGGATTGGTGCACCCGTTCGCGAATTATTTAGCCCGGGGATTTAACTGAAACACCCTGTATACGGGTGATGAAACTCTGGCAAGTCACCTTCACATTCCTGCCACGTGCGTTCCGCCATTCCGTTTTCTAGTTTTTATGGAGACAAAGGTTGCTTCCCGCCCGTCATTATTCGTAATGTGCAACCCGAGCAACTCAAGTTCAACTTCAGGAGGAAGCTTTCTTGCAGCCTTCTGTTGTCGGAGTCGCAGCTGAGGACTGCTGCGTCAACAAATACGTTTGATAGAGTTGGTGACGCTGAGCAAGTGAGAAGGCTATGATTTTGAAAGTTTCGCTATTTCTTGCTGTTTATGAAGTATTGACAGTATTCATGCTTTTCCCCATACCTCGTCGACCACAATGAAACGAGGGGCCCCTGCTTGCATATGTACATTGGATATAGTGAAGGACGTAAAGCATCTTCCATGGAACACTACCTTGTGGAAACAACGTGGAAACAACGTGTGTGGAAACAACAAATTCCTGTCTGAAGAACTGAATCCGGCGACAGAGGTACGGCACATGGTCAACAGAGATGTCGCTGCATATGATAAGGTCAACAACCTCTCTGAACAGGAGGTACAACTTACCCACCTTTGTTGCCAGGGTGCACATGCTCTCACGAAAAATGTACGCCTCAGCAGACAAAATTTATGCAATGCGCTACCTTACAGTACTCCAGTGCTGAAGAGTGTAGCTCGTGACACTGTCTCCGGTTTGGTTTTGAGCCGCACGGGTCGTACGTAGAATTTTGCATGCGGCCATTCAAAGTGTCCAGGGAGAAGTGTCCACCCTGAATGAGTGTGGAAAGAACATGCTATAGGGTAAGGGTGTTACACTTTCACGGATGTCGTGCATGAGTGGACTCGAAGCCTTCAAATGTGACGGAGTGTGGCCACTTCGCTTCATATAACGACGATGTTGGAAGGCTTTGCAGCCTGTTAACGGGGCAGCTGGAGTCACCTGGGGAACGTATAATAAAATACTTCTCGCTGTACTTGAGAGAATATTCATGGTTCAGGGCCAATCATGAATGACACACAGTGCCACGAATGAAGTTTGCCGCAGATGCACCTTCACGATGAGCTGAGAAGTTATCACCCGTAAGGCAGACTACCGATGGAGTGCACCTCTTCGAATTCACAATGGTCCCTGCTGTTTTCAATCCGGAATTGAGAAGTGGCTCAAGAAAAGGGCGTGGTCTGTGCTCCACAACAAGTTCGCCTCTTACAATCAGCGCCAGATGCATGTGTTCCAGAAGTGACCTGTATTCTGAAGGCACGTTGAGTGCGGTAAATCACACATCCATCAGCTGGTGCTTTTTCCCCCTTTTGCATCTAGGGGACCGCATATATCAAATTCGTCTGTATAAAGCTGAATGCACAATTTGTTTTTGTCCCCCTAAGAGTGCTTGTCATATAGTTTAATGCTATACCATCAAAAACTGTCGAGAGACTACCATCCCTGACTGCCTGTACAATTGCGCATGACAGCAAATTCCACGTGGTGCTTGGGTATCTTCAGTGTAGGGAAGTATTAGACAGGCTTCCCATTTGGTTGTCCGTCCAGGTGTATCGAGAATCATTGGCTTAGCAAATGCCAAAGTGTTTTTCCAGAAGCGTTCACGTCCATTCTTCGCCTGCAGTCCTGGTAGCTCTGTAAAGGGAGACTTCGCACGAGCTCGAAAGAAAATTAGGTGGGCAGCATGCCGCACACGAACCATCCACTCGATAGCGAATACAGCGTTCGCGTTCAGTTTGCGCGTGTAATGAATTCGTAAATAATAACAATAGCAAACCGGAACCAACATGCGAAGGGCAGAAAACTACGGCGGTTCGTCCGAATGGAGGGTGCTGATACGTCACCCAGCAATGTTGCCTGCTAGGAAGCCTGCATTAAACTTTGCCGGAAGCCCGATTATGTCAGCAAGGGGTTGCTTTGAGTTCCCTGTCGGTACACCTGTAGCAAGTCGGCCTGCGCCTGACTAACCTTTCTTCTTCTTTTTCTTTCATTAAACATATCCCCCTATGTCTCTTTACAGAGGCGATGAGGCGCTCGTCTGGAAACAAACCAGACGAAATCAAATCTACATGCAGTGTTACAACGAGATAGTAGAAAGTTTTAGTACATCGTACGTTATCCCCTTTGCGTACGTAACCGATAGCGTTGGTGGTCCTGCGCACGCACATAACAGAAAGAGAGCTTCGCGCAGTGCGGAGAACCACCAGCGCTATCTGTTACGTACGCTATCGCCTTCGCGTACGATGTACAAACATTCTCTAGTATTTGTACACATGTTCCGGACATCCCAAGCGCTACGCATTTACCGCAACCTTTGTGGTCTCCCACTTTAATGACGTCACCTATGGCTGTTGGATGATGCCTATCTCAGGCTTCTCGGGCAAACTTCTGTCCGTGCAAGATTACATCATTTGCAATTTCGTCTAAAGTAGATTTCGGAAGCTTGTTTCTCTCTTTCCGTTTGAGCAGCAAGAAGCTCAGACGCTACGTCATATCTGTCGTGCACTGATCTGAAGTCTCGCTCCGCGTGGGGCTGAATTCGTGCTCCAGCAACAGGGTGTGACGTAGGTCCTCTTGCCCTGATGATCGGACGCTGTAAGTTGCTCATGTTGCTCAGTTTCAGCTGCCGCGTGAATACGTCTTATGCATAAGTGCGCGCCATCTGTGTGTGGAGACGGCGACTACGTTTACGCGCCATGTTTGAGTATAGCTGCCGGTGGTTTTGGTTTTCGCCACATCGCCTATCGCCAGCAACGCGGCATCCCGGGAGGTTGACCGGCAACTCCCCCCATTACTGCTCGTGCCACTGTGCACCCAAAAGGACAATATTGGCTCGAATACCGATAAGGTAAATCCTCAGTTCGCTATTATAGCCTCTGAAATAATTAAAAAGGCACGTGACACGTTCACGGTCAGAACATGCTTAGATTGAGGTTGTTTGGTGCGTCACTGGACGGCAGCTTCTTTCAGAAGTAGGTCTATACTAAACGCGAGCTACAGAGGACTTCATTTATGTGCAGGAGTGTTGACTTTCCAGTGGAAGCGTGCTGCCAGACCAGCATTTAGAAGATCATTGGGAAAATGAGCTTTGTGCACTGCCTCTCTTAGTGGTGCATGTCCGTTTGGGACATTGTTTCTATAATTGCTTTGAAAAAGGAGCTATGTACCAAGCAGATAACCAAGTACGACACATCAGATTTCAGAGCAAAAGCAATGTGCTCCTTCTGATGTGCCGTTGCCGTTGCATCACAAAGAAAATGGCATATGATGCGAGGAAATCGTCAAATCATCACAGAAAGTCTGATTTTCTGTGTCTCCAAGAAAGAGGCTCTTCGTCTTTGTTTGTGTGAACAGTCAGCTCCACATAACTTCCATCTAAAAAAGTATGTATCCGTTCACCTTGTGTTGAGTTACTGCCAAACAACCACATGTGCGAGTATGAAAGTACATCCGATATTTTACTGAATGTACACCAAATGTGTCTAGTCACAGGTGCTCAAATGCTTTTCTATTCCGTTACTGAACAGGACCAGCAGCTAAGCAGAGAGTCCTGTAGTATGATCATCCATCGCCACTCCATGGTGAAAAAACGTGCATAATATAGGGACCCGCTATATGCGATTTGCCGTACCCGTGGAAGCTCAAAAGTAAATTTTAAGCCCCCAGCTTTTTTGCAGAACACATCGAGGAACATCTTTGTCATGTCATTTTCGCAAGTCATATCATCCCGATAAAACAATACAAAGTCATCCACATATCTGAAAATGCGAAAAGAGTACATGTCCTCGACATGTCCTCGACAAGATCTTCCTCGATGTGTTCTGCAAAAAAGCTGGGGGCTTAAAATGTACTTTTGAGCTTCCACAGGATGGCACCTTACGGTTCCTTGTCTTGCAGTTCAAGAAAAAAAGTGAGTATGTCTGCTGTACATGCTGTCCAGTATGTCTGCTGGTCCTACTGCCCGAGGTCAAAGAAGGGAGTCCTTCCTTATAGTTCTCACCACACTAAAATAGTGAAGAGGGGAGTGGCGTCCACAGCCCTGTGGTGAGCTTTGTCCCGGTCATGTGCCCATCAAGTAGAGCGAATATTCTTTGCACAGGTTCAGAGGTTGACTGAGGGAGGCTACCCCTTGCATTCGCTAATAGAAGTGGCAGAAGCCCTGATGAAAAAAAGTAAAAGGCAAGGATAGGAGACGTGAGGAGAGGATGGAGGGAAGGCCAGTAGTCCTTCCATATATCCATAAGCTAACGCACAATTTAAAAAAAATGTTGCTGCTAGGCACGGCGCTCCAGTTGCGATGTCGGCACCGATAAAGTTGCAAAGCCTATGCTGCAGAATAAATCAAGGAACTGACGGCAATCAGTGCGCGATTGCACACAAGCAACGTTTTGTTGACTGCAGGCGACAAGTCGTGTACAATATATCTCTCTCCTGTGGACGTGAGTAAATTGGACAGACAGGGCGGTGCACAAATATAAGGATCCTTGAGCATAGATCTGCTGTATCTAATACCACGCCGTCAGGCCACTTAGCAGTGCATTGTTCAATGTGCGGTTGTGTCCCCTTTTTTGCGAAAACTTTGATTGTGGCCAGGTTCAAAGACAAGAAGGTACGGGAAATCGCGGAAGCTTCACTTATCAACAGAAGCGCAGACAGTTGTGCAAGTTGTGTAAGCCAGCCTTCCATAGACCTTTCCCAAGCGGAGCTGGAATATCTCAGTTTATAAAATAACCTTTCGTTTACTCTCGCCCTTAGTATCTCTTGACTTGATATCGTGATGGCACGTGTACCCGAAGTTGTCTGACTCATGTCCTTTAGATCTTGTTCTACCTTGGTGCCTTTTCCGGATTGTTATCTGCTTCTTTTTCTGTCTATGACTGTTTAAATTTGTCTGTGCACTGTGATTAAAGTTTAGTTGAGAGTTTGCAGTCTGTGCAGTCTGTGTTGTGTGTTCTATATCTGAGTGTGTGTCTTTTTGGCTGCAATGAACACCACGTTGAACCTGAACCAACTACCCCAGCTTGCCACACTTATCCCCAAAGTTTATCCCCAAAGTTTATCCCCAAAGTTTATCCCCAAAACTCCGCAGTTCGACGTGAGATTCAGTCACGAAGTTGCAGCTACGCCGAGCGTGCTTATTCGTTGCTGTTTACTCGTTGTGGAAGACAATAACGAAGAAACGTTCGTATAACGTTAGCTTCGTGAGCTCGGCTGTGCATTCTTCCTGCTCGCCTGCCATGCTAAAAAAGCATGAATCGCGAGTTTCCCAACTTTCTAGGTGGTCCCGTTACTGGAAATCGCACATAGCGCGACCACCCGAATACTCAAACATGGCACCGCCGCCACGAGATGGCAGCACTTAAGAATAAGGCGTATTCCAACATCCACTTGTGAGCTGTATGTTTCAGCAGCCGGGTCTTGAAGCAGCTATTTTTACCATTTCTAGGTGTTTTACCTGCGAAAACAGTATTCCGTATGGAAGTGATGGAAACGTAACCCGTGCGTAACAACGCTTTTGTCGACGGCGAGGTGACGAACGTGGATATAGAAAAGCACCTGTTGGGAGACACACACTCGCGTCGTGACAATCTGACATTTTGTTGAAGATGCCTATCTTCAACAAAATTTCTGACTGTCACACGCGGGTACTCCGCACGTTTCGTTCACGATGCTTATGAGGTAAGAGACATTCTGTGAGCACGATGTGCGGCGGCGCCCAACGCAGCTCAAACTACGAGGGGCGTTCAAGTCAAACCGGGACTTTTCATTTTTCGCAAAAGTAAAATGAGCTTACAGGCGAGAAATTAGTTTTATTTTTCAACGTAATCCCAGCGTTTCATGAGGGCTTGGATGCCAGCAGCGTAGAAATCCTTACCGACGCGTAGCAGCCATGATCGGACCGCATTCTTATCTTCGTCGTCCCAGCTGAAGTGGCGGCCCCCAAGGAACGCCTTCAGTGGCCCGAAGAGATGGAAATCGCTGAGGGCGAGGTCTGGACTGTAAGGGGGACGTGGCAGCAACTCCCAGCCAAGTTCCATCCACCAAAGCTAGATGAGAATAACTGTTACACCTCAACATCAC
The DNA here is from genome assembly GCF_037126465.1 of Ornithodoros turicata. Lineage (NCBI taxonomy): Eukaryota > Metazoa > Arthropoda > Arachnida > Ixodida > Argasidae > Ornithodoros > Ornithodoros turicata. The sequence goes on from NW_026999306.1 coordinate 9,406, forward strand.
TAATGGACCTTGTCCTCACAAACGAAGTTACGGAGACGCAAGCAATGGGAAGTCAACAAACGCACAACAGAAACGACAATTACAAACGACAGTGGGCACACTGCGACACAGAGTAACAACCGGGCAAAAAAGCTTCCATCATAATCTCCTGCTTGTAGTGCATTAATTTCGGGATATTGATTAGGCCCGTAATCAGAAAGAATGGTTTTACCTTCCTGTTCCCGGCGTCTCCTTCATGTATTCTCCGGCGTCTTGTGTTACGCCCATAGCCCTTGTTGGTGTTGTACTTCAACTAGAAGCAATTAGGCCTCGTTCATGTCCACACCACTTCGTTTGTCGATCACTTCCGCAAACTAACTACGTTCAAGGATGTCAACAAGCCTTACCACAAACTATTGTGCTTTTGCTCCCATCGGTTTGTCGCGATGCCAATATGGCGACGGCGGCGACTTGCAATATCTTGAACTCGGAGGCCGCACTTCACGGAATTGCCGCACGGTGGCGCCCTCTCTTCCTTTGTCTTACTTTGATTCGGCCGTATTTGCAATTGCTGTGGTATACCGTCAAGATAAACGGGCAAACACCAGTGCAAATGACCGTATTTTTTTACAGTGTAATAGATACCTTCATTAAAGGAGCTATGAACTATACCAAGCGAGCCCGCCGACAGTGTCGGATCCAAACGGCGATTTCAAAGTGGTGTCTGTGGCACTTTCTGTGTAGGTGAATTTGATAGGTGCGTATCTTCAGCACATAGCACGCTCCTAGCCAACCATCTTCCCGAATGGCAACGTTCTAGCCCATGATTTGTTGATAACGAAACGCGCAACTCATTATGTATCTATTATGGGCGGCTACAAAATGGGCTACGCCTCCCGTTTTCAACAAATCAGAGACGAGAACGTTGTCATCCGGGATGATGGTTGGCTAGGAGCGTGCCATGTAGTGAAGTTCATCTTGAAGAGGGTAAAGCAGAACGTTACGTGTACCTCTGCGTTGGCGTCTGATTGGGTGCTACAATTCTTCGGATGACGTAACGGTGGATGAGGTATATGGATGGCTGTGCGTCTACTCGCCCGAATACGAGAGAGAGTGCGTTTTTGTATTAACGCTGCACAAGTTACGAAGGAGAAGAACTGAACAATAAATTGTAAATAGAATTACGTAGCGTAGAAGAACGATATTACATCTATTAAACCCGTAAATAAATACATGCAAATGAGAGTTCTTACCTTCTTTAAAGAATATGAGCTAATTAGCCGCTGAATGCTTAGGAACGATGCCCGACATGATGTCCGCCAGCACTCCATAACCCGCCTGCACAAACGGCAGGTTCGCTGCTCTCACAGATATTGTAATCTCCCGCAAGCTCTGGAGCTCGGACTGGTCATGGCATTGCTATTTGGATGAACGTGATGTGACATTGGACTTGTGGCTTAGGTTATATAATGGAATCAAACACAATGTCGAAACGGTCGTAATTTGACTACATCAAATCACTGTAATATTTTCGAATATGGCTATTCGAAAATTTTGAACACTCGCTCAGCTCTGGTATTTTCTAGATTTGCGGTTAGGAGCAACAAATATTAAAACAAATAAAAAAACGAGAGCCTTCGTGTAACAGCATCAGCAACAGCAGCGCAACCTAAAGGGTAGCCTCTTGCTCCAAAATTTGCGCTTCTCATAAAACCTTAGTTGTTCCTAACCGTTTCAACATCGTGTTTCTGATCGCGGGCTACTTGAAACTGCTTTTTTTTTTCTGTTCCAGCATTACTCTAAGTTATTGCTTGTTCCGTTTCTTTGTTAGTTTGTTATTGCCATTGTAAGTGTCATCATTCTAAGAGTGTCTGTTATAATGATGAAAAGGCCTTCTGAGCACACATTATGTTGCAGAAATGTTCCATAGTGGTCAACATTGGGACTTCCAGAATGCTCGTTAACACGAAGATTTATCCTCTTTTGAAAAAAAAAAGAAAAAAAAAACGTCAGCCAGGCAACTGAACTGCTGCAATATTTATTACCGAAAAATGCAGACATGGAACGTATGGCCTATAAACAACTGAAACACACTCTTGCAACATGATTGTGCATTAATGTATTGTTTATAGAAGTATTAGTAATGCTATTGGTGTCACGCTAAAACTGGAGTGTGCTCCGGCAATGGATGACTTCCTTAAACTCATGGCACTGCTTCCATGCAGGCGCGGTGTTAGCAGCAAGTGTCATTTCGTCGTATGTCGACATTATTCCGATCTTCAGCGCGCTACGTAAGATATTGACACAGATTGCCAGGGGCACAATCAGGCCCGCTGCAAGACATCACATGAAATAGCATAAAGATGACGCATACTGCAAAAAAAAAAAAACAAAAAAAAAAAAACTGGCAGATATGATGCAAGTTACACAGACATCAAACCAACCATAGCGACACAAGTGTTTATTTGAGCTCTCCTTTAGCTACTTGCATGATTTGCTCTGCCGATTGTGGTTCGCACCAAGATTATCCTTCGCATGTGCGATTCCCAGGGCGACCCATCACCACTGTTCACCTCAGCCTACACAAGCAATACCGTCTCCACTGCAAACGCGGGCGGAAAGAAGCCGGTAGGCGTGCGGCTCTCACAACATGCCTTGACATGTGAACTGGCAACCGCCATTTTGTGTCTGAAGCACGTGACGCCAACGTCATAACCATTGTGACTCTCTGAAATTGCTAACCTGCATTGCCCGCCATTTTGTGTCTGAAGCACGTGACGCCAACGTCATAACCATTGTGACTCTCTGAAATTGCTAACCTGCATTGCCCGCCATTTTCTGAATTATTCACTTCAACCCGCGCCAAGGTAGAGAATTGTTTGCGGCGATGCGACGTGCTCGGGAAAGCCCTCAACTGCTCTCGTTGTAAACAGATATCAACCAGGAACGTCACCACACGCACCAACGGTGTTGAGTTTACTTAAAGGAGTTGATGTCCAGTTAGTTGAAGATCTTGAAGGTATGCCAAAAAAGAAAGGAGAGAGAGAGAGAGAGAGAGAAGAGTGAGATGGAGAGAGTAACGCACAGGTGGAGTGTCGAAGAACACTCCTGGTCACTAGGGCTAAACAATGAGTGACGCAGAGCCCCTTTATGAACATGGGCGTTCCCAGCACTACGGACTCATGCAGGAGCGGTACGCCCATTCTCATAGGTTCATTCGCCGGCAAATACGGGTGGAGGAACTTCGTCGTGTGGATGTTTCTGTCACTCACGTCTAGCGGGAAAGCCCGGGCTCATCAGCAATACCGAGGCTCGAGTGGAGAAGTAGCAGCTTCGATATATTGATATCTTCATCGTTCTCTTCCCTAAGAGTTGCAACTTCTGCTCTCGAGGAATACATAGTGGCGATCTCCTGTTTTAAAGCTATCAGCTGCAATGACCTTTGCAGACTGTTTTCGCGATCACGTGCTTCCGTGTAAGGCAGGAAGAGCCGCACCGATGCCCATCCACCTCCATCCACACATTTACTAGACGCCGTCGCTCTCCATTTACGATCGTTCGCATCAACGTGGGGCAGAAGCAATTTCGTTGCATCACCATGCCTGTTTTTAACCGCAGCTACGAACCCGATTTCGCTATTACGTTTAAAGCAGTGCGGAAGAAGCAGTTCTACAAACTCGCACTTGTTCAGAGAGGCACTCACGAAGAACGGCATGTCTCTTACACTGTCAAGCACTGTAAGAGGAAGGAGAAGCTTTGCCGCTTTCAAGTATCCATTATGGCAGCAGTAAAGGAGCGACGTATATTCGTCTTCATCTGGAGTGTTAATTGGAGCGTTAGCGATCAGGTACCTTAGGATATCCTGCTCTCCAGTCTTTGCAACTTAACGGGAATATTTTGCTTCACTTATAATGCGAGACAAAACTGAGAAATTGGGAAGGAGTAGCTTGAAAGTGGCAGAGCGCTCGCTGTACTTGATGCCGATCCGCAGAGCAATTCCGCCGTCAATGTTAACGGAGCCGATGTTCAAATGAAGAAGGAGCAGCTTAGTAATGGCAACGTCATGATTACTGAGTGTCTTGCGTTCTGTGTCGTCCAATTGCGGTTCCCTGCGCGTTAGACTTTCATTCAGCGAATCATTGTCGTCCATGTCCGTACAAAGTGCAGTGATGCCGTGTTTATCCCATGCATCCACACCAGTGTAAGGAAGCATAAGTCTCACTGCTTCCAGGCAACCAGAGCTCACGCTTGCGTACAAAGTCGCCGTGTCCTGATGCGTCTGGCGATCACTCGCATCAGTGTGAGGAAGAATGGCTTTCGTCACTCCGTCGTATCGATAAAGAATGCTGATATACAGCAGCTCCTCCATGAATGAAGATCGGGTCAAGAAATGGGGGAGTAGAAGTCCTACGGGGTCAACATTCTTTACACACACAAAGGGAAGGGTAAGACCTTCTGGCCGGTTTTGAGTGGTGTACCAATCATTGGGTGATGATGCAAAAGGAAGTAGAAGCCTCAGGATGTCTGTGCGATCAAAAAGAGCGCAAACCGTACACATATAACTCACAGGTGGCGAGCAATAAGGAAGAAGCAGGCGGACAACATCGGTGTCACCAATAATGATACTGATATGTAAGGGAGTACGTTGTCTGTCATCCATAATGCAATCAATATTCACAGGGGTATGTGCCGCGTCTGCCGCAGAACTGACGTTCTCCTTCAAGTACCGTGGTGCACGCTTCATGCAGGTTTCGCTGGAACACATCTGACTGTTGCAGAACTCTCTAAGCAGAACAGATAAAAGTTCCTTACAACGCTCGTAAATGACTTCACATAAGACTGAGCGATAAAAATGTCGCTCAGACGTAATGTTTTCGACCGTTATCGGCAGTTGAACAAACCAGTTGATAGCAAGACCACCGCTACGAGCACAGAAGGCGTCACTCTTTCCCACGCTCCAATCTGATCAGCGTACATAAGAGGCGTCATACCTAGCATATCTTCCTGTGTCAGTACATCGTCAATAGAAAGGCAATTTAAGATATCTTGATTAGCATGCAGCGCAGCGACATGCACAGGTGTTCTTTCGAGGGCGTTTTTGGAGTAAGCGTGTTTCGTAGCTGCTTTGACCCCTCCAATGTCGTTATTCATGATGCTGCTCTGCATTGCATGTCGCTCCGCTGCAAATCCATCCAAGAAGGTCAACATGCCGACATAGCTAGATTCTCCATACAAGCCAGAAACTACACGTGCCACCCTTACATCGCCTCTGGCATTCGCCTCTTTCACCCTCTTGAAGATCAAATCTGCTGCAAAAAACTCGGCGAAGCTATGATGCACAAAATGAGGAGCGTCATTTGTCAGGCACAGTATTATACCATGTTTTAGCTTGTTCTCCTTGACAGCCATTATCAAACGGCCCTTCAATTTTAAGTCGTTGTATTCACTTTCGCTTGCGAGTTCCTTGAGGACGTCCTCGGGTAGTAGCGATTTTAGGGCTAAAATGGCATGGTTACTCTGAAATATCGGCTTCAGCGTCTCCTCATCATCTTCGTTTGCGGCTCTCGTTGTGTTCTGTTTCTTTTTTTCAATGCGTTCTAGAAGGTATTTGTACTCGACAAACAATCTGTACAGGGAGAGAAGCATAAAGCAATCCTGGGAGCTGTACATGCTTTGCACCAGTTCACAGTAATCAGTGATGGGCAGTACTTGAAGTACCAAGTACTCAAGTAGTATTTTAAGTACATTTCTGTGTACTTGTACTTTACTTTAAGTACATTTGGAATGGGTACTTTGTACTTTACTTCAAGTACTTTTTTCCGAGTACTTTCCCATCAAGTACTCAAGTACCCAAACTTGGACTGCAGACAAAAAATCACAAAAGAGTATAAAAAATGCACCCTACTAAAAGCGCTAAAATGACAGCAAGAAGACGAAAACACACAGATAGGGCTAGGGTGCCTCGATAGTTTTCTCCTGGCGCCCTCTGTGCAGGGTGGAGACAGCCTTTGTAAGAGCGAACGCCGCCTTCGGTCGCCGAGCCGACATTACGGTGCCAACTTCTCCGTAGCTGCGGCCTGCAATAGCTATATGGCACCATGCCTGGCTGTTGCGTTCCGCGTTGTTCGAATCACTCTACAAAAGGATGGAAGCTGTACCGCTTTCCTGCTGACAACAAGAGGCCAACAGCCATTTGTAACCATTCCATACACAAAGGGTGTCTCAGAACAAATTAGGCGGGCTCTTGATGAGGTAGGTATACGCACTGCTTTTAGACCACAGGTGACTATAAAGAACTTAATATCTCGCCCTAAGGATAAGACGATACAAGGGGACGAACGTGGGGTTATATATAAAATAAGCTGCAACGATTGTCCCGAGGTTTACGTTGGGGAGACAGGTAGGAAAACAAAAACGAGAATGAAAGAACACAAAAGGGATATGAAATACAATACTAGTAAGCAGACAGAGCTCTGTGATCATGTTTTGAAAACAGGGCACCAGGTGAACTTAGAAAAACCGGCAATCTTGGCACATGAAAAACGTTGGGGGGTACGTAAACAATTGGAGTCCTGGTTTATCAAGAAGATAGATAACACCATGAACAGGCATCCCGGCCCGTTACCCGAATGCTACGCCCCCTTGATGTATAAAAGAGCGGGGACGACCACCTAGACCGCATTCTGATGATGGAATCCGAATGGATTCCGAAACGTCAATTTTAATTCACTGTTTTTAATTGTTGTGAGCCGGTGCGAATTTCGGTAATTAAAGATGTATGTTCCCGGCCTTTGGTCCATCTTTAGACAACAAGAGGCGAGAATTGTGGCTCACACAAGTAAAACGGGACGATTGGGCACCTGCGGAAAGCTCCCGTATTTGCAGCGTATGTGTTTCACTTTGTGTATGAGTGTTGTTGTTTGGCTGCATTACGAAAGTAGTAATTGGAGCTTTGTTATTGACCTGTAGGCTCACTTTGAGGAAACGTGCTTCGAGCAGGGCCGTGCTGACGGCTGGAAAAAGTTGAGACCAGACGCGGTGCCAACGCTTTTCAGCTTTCGCCGTAAGTATGTCGCAGTACTCATTGGCACTTTCGTTGGCGAATCCAGGATTTTGTTGAGCTCGTTAGTCGTGGTTTTGCCACACATCATCAAACATCCAGTGCAATAAAGGTACGCGATAGGTAGCACACGATCTGTCTCACAATGCTACCGATCTTTTTACAGCTGTGCCCAAGCGCAGGAGACCACCAAAGGAAAGATGTGCTGGGCAGAATTCTACATCCACTTCTGCGAACGAGGAAGAAACATGTGCTGACCCTGATACATGTGCAACAGACAACGAATTTGCGATGCACTCTCCCACTGATGAGCCAGATTCAGAAGTGACAAGTACAGACTCCACAGCATGCCTGGAGCGTGCTGAGCTATTGAAACGATTGGCAGACATAACAGCAAGATATGAAACACTCAAAGAAAGCCATCAGAAGGCAAAGAATGATGTACAGAGGCTCAAACAGAAGGTGCGCGGACTTGAAGCTGACATGGAGAACCTCGAAAAAAATCTGAAGTTCCTCAACGAAGACCAAGTGAGAGCACTTGCAAAGGATGACAGGCGTGGTCATGCGTGGTCCCCAGGTACAATCAAACAGGCCTTGCAGATAAAATATGCATGTGGGACATCTGGTTATGAAGTTCTACGACGGCTGGGTTACCCATTGCCATCGAACAGGACATTAGGGAGACGACTCCAAAATCTGAGCTTCCTTCCTGGGACACTGAGTGAAGTTCTCAACGTGTTGCAGACGAAAGCAACCACAATGGAGGACATAGAAAAAGACTGCGTCCTCTTCCTGGATGAAATGGAAATTGTCCAGGGATATGACTACGACCGTGCCGAGGACTGCCTGCTGGGAGGCACTACACTTCCAGACCGCCCAGAAGAACCTGCAAACCATGCCCTTGTTTTCATGCTTGGAGGCATCAATACCCGGTGGAAGCAAGTTATTGCATATCACTTTACTGGACGTTCTATCGATGGTGAGACACTAAAGAACTTCGTGCTTGGGCTTGTAGAATCATGTTCGAGGACATCTCTGCGGGTTCTTGTCGTTACAAGTGATATGGGAGCTGCGAACAGAGGGATGTGGCGACAGCTTGGTTTTTCAAGCCACAGAAGCTCAGAAACTGTGTGCTCAATTGATCACCCGTGTCTGGAAGGAAAGTCTCTCTATTTCATGGCAGACCCTGCACATGTGTTGAAGAATATCAGGGGGCAGCTACTCACATCTGGAACCTTCACACTCAGCGAACAGACAGTGCAAGAAAATCAGCTCCCAGGCGGAGAAGTGAAGCTGGAGCATATTCAGGCTGTCATTGATTTTGACAGCAGAAGTGAACTTAAGATTGCACCGAAGTTGTCCGGTGTTCATGTAAGCACCGGACACTTCACGAAAATGAAAGTCGGGGTGGCAGTACAACTGTTCAGGGAGTGCCCTCCCGCCATACGTTACCTAATTGAGAAAGGAGATCTCCCTCGAGATGCAGAGGCAACAGCGTGGTTCCTGGCTCTCATATCAAGATGGTACACCTTAATGTCCGCACGCCATCCAGTGGTTGCTCTAAGTCATTTGGACATGAGCAAATATACACAATCATTGAATACACTTACCCTCGCAAAGGAAACAATTTTTGGGATGAAAATGGGCTCCACACCACACTGGAAGCCATCACAGGCTGGTCTCATCATATCAACAGATGTTGTGCTCAAAATGCAGGAACAATTGCTCTCCGAGGACAGCTATAAGTTTTTCCTTACAGGAAGGCTGACACAAGACTGTCTGGAAAACTTATTTTCAGTCATCCGGATCAGAAAGCCCGTCCCAAGTGCCTATGACCTGAAGTGTTGCCTGAAGTGTGTCTGTGTCAGCCAGTTCCTCCATACCCCACGTGCACTCAGCTATGAACATGATGATAGTGCATATCTAGTTGACCTCCTCTCGCAGAGTCCAATGCAGCCAACGATAATGGAGGATGAAAGAATCAATGACGTCGAAAACCTGTTTGTCGAAGAACTCTCAGTTACAGAGGGTGACGTACTTTCTTACCTTGGAGGATTCATTCTCCGGACAGTATTGAAAGTGGTTGACGACTGTGCTGAATGCAAGGCGGCTCTTCTTGGCACAAGTGACAGCCAATATGGTGATTTGATCACGTTCAAAGAAAAGATACAGGAAGCGAGTAACTTGCTATATCCCACACATGATGTTGTGAATGTCCTTGTACAATGTGAAGAATATTTCAAGAGCATCATCTCTACTACAAGCATTCTCAACTTGAAGTCACCATTTCAAACAATTGCAAACTTTCTTCTGGAGAAATTTTCTTCATATCTTGAGACGTGCATGGCCCACAGACAGAAAGTAGACAAGGCTTTAATTGACGCATATACACGTCTTAGGCTGAGGATTCATCTTAAGCACATGTCGACTCGAGACTTATCTTCGCATGCGAGCAAAACATGTGCAGGGGTTTCTCTGCCTTGAGTTCAGGGTGTGAATGTTGGTCCTGTTGGTATTGTATATAGGGGCTAAGATAAGCTATTTTAATTATTTGGCTTGTTATTTAAATCTCAAAGGGTTTTATTGTATTTGCTATGCAGCTACCATGTATTTCCATTTTGCGTTTTAGTGTTTCTTTCTGACTTGTCATGGAATAAAAACTCATGCACACAAATTGCCCATGTAAGACAAATGTCATCTTGCTCAGTGAGTCAACAATTACTTAATGCTTGGAGGCTACACAGAACATAGTTGTCAGCTGGGAACACACAATTTGCCAGACAACTTACGCAGCTCCCTGCAGTCTGTCGACTACTATAAGCGTGTGGATATTCGCGATATTGATATGTACTCGCAAACAAAAGCAACGAGCAACCTGCCCCCATCCCTGTTTACGAGCAGCCTGCTCCCGTATCGCGAAATTAAGTTGCCGCAACTACATTTTTCTATCGCGGGACTGCCGGTCTGTGAAAATAAGTACGCCGCGAAAAATAATACGTTTGCAGCACATAATGCATGTTCCGCTCAAGAGAGGTTAAGCAAGTGGTCGCAATCACAGCACATTCGCTGTTTTTTTTATGCTTTCATCTTAAAATACTGGTCCACAGATACGCGCAAAAGTACTCGATATGGTGTCCAAAATTACTCTGGCATTCCACTTTCCAGATTGCCCAAAGCGCTCGTCCGATCAGACATTTCCTGCACAGCCAAACACAGCATAGTCAGCGCTCTGGCACCGTAATGGCGGACGCCAAAGCAGACGACGCGGTTGTCCCCACCCTGCACAGAGGGCGCCAGCAGAAAACTTATCGAGGCACCCTAGATAGGGCTATCTCTGAGTTTTCGTCTTCTTGTCGTCATTTTTGCGCTTTTAGTGGGATGCAGTACCAAGAGTCCCAGTCTGACATTTTACCAAAAATTATTTTTCTGCTTTCAAAGAGCACATTTCTTGAAGCAAATCTATTGTTGAAAGGCTTGAAATGTTGAAAAAGTATCAACGCTTCTATGATTATGTAAAACGAATCGAACGGACACTGTAACCAGCAACACAATGACTTGGTCCATTGTCATTTCAGTTCTCCTAGTGGCGGGTTCTATGCTTTTTTATATCGTTTCCTTCATTGGCAATTAATTATCATTTTATATCACTTGATATGTGTGATTGCATTACATGATGAACACTCTAAAAGACACACGTGCTTTCATTTTTACGTTTTACGTTTTTTAATTGGTCACATATATGCATTACATTACTGCAGATCACAGTCGTATAAAAATGAAGGCTTACATTGTGCTTAATCCTTTTTTACTTTCCTCATATTCTTTTTTTTGAACATGTTGTATTTCAAAAAGCATCAAGGAATGCCCAGAAATATATAATCTATATTTGCTTGTATTTTTTCCCTTGAAATTTCCTAGCCTGTTATAGCAGAAGATTAGTACCGGAACACCACACTAGGCGGGTGATCTTGGATCAGTCAGGACATAATACTATTTTGCATAATCACAGCACAGCTGACTGATTACCTCTCTAGACGTTACTGCAAATTATGACATCTGATGAAGTTCATATTCACGGGTTAGCACTTAACCTAGGACTTTATGGCTTCAGAGCATTTGTCAAGAATACTCGCTAAAGTTTTGACAAAAAAGGCAAGATATAGATACTACACAGTGAAATGCAAAGTGATACAAATTAAATTGCTAATGTACTTGATGAATACTTGAAGTACTTTGCCTAGTACTTTGTACTTTACTTGAAGTACATTTGGAATTGGGTACTTTGTACTGTACTTGAAGTACTAATGATGCCAGGTACTTGGTACTTTACTTTAAGTATAATTTTGAGGTACTTTGCCCATCACTGACAGTAATCAGGGTCAGAAGCTTCGCCTTGGTCAACCTCCGCCACCATTCGGAGAATTAGAGGATTTCCTAGAAGAGAGCTGTCTTTCTCCTTAACACAATTAACAATGCTCTTGAATGTCTTCTTATCGGTCACCGGGTTCTCTAGAGATTTCTGATACTTTTGCAGAAACTCATATTGATCTTCCTCCGAGAACGCAGCCATGTCGAAAGGCACCAGGTGCATTTGATCTTGAATCGCATTTCGACATATCGTGCGTGTGAATATCAATATTTTAGACACTTTTGCTTGAGCCAAAGCCTTACTAAACTCAAGGATATATTTCCGCATGACCTCCATGATTTCGTCAAGGGCATCGAAAATGACCCACACGTGAAGCGGACTTCCCTCGGTGACAGCTTGCTGAAACAGTTCAAACTCTTGTCCACTTGTTTTCACGCAACACAACTCTGCGAACTGCTTGAAATTGATGCCTCCAGCTTCTTCATTAAGCAATTGCATGGCTCCTTGCCTTTTCGGGTAAGTACTGACGTAAAGTACTCATGCTTTCTTGTCTGCTTTCTTGATTTCAGTACAAAGCCGCGTGGCCAGCAGATTTTTCCCGCTCCTGGTTCTCCGTAAACAACGAGGACTTTCTCACTTACTTCAAGGAGGAAATTCGCCGAATGAATTTCTTTCCCGGTCATAGGAAGGTGACTCAGGGCACCACTTGATCTTTTCCACACGTAACGTCCTTCATGGAATTCAAGAAGGTGAACTGTCTTTCCATGGAAGTGTCGCGTTAGGAGAAGGCGATCGTAGTCACTGTCCTTCTCCAGGAGGACAATTTGCTCGAAACTGTTCAAGGTGCTCATTCGCTTCACAGCAAGGCCTTTGGGCAAAGATGGCTGAAGTGTTTCCTCTGAGCACCCGAGGAAAGCGAAAGCATCGTCTTTAGGACGATCTCTAATCTTCCTCAAGTCAACTTCAACGGGCCTACTGCACTTTTGGTTAATGTAGCACACGCTTACGTCTTCCTGAAGTTGCTTGAGTTCAGGCCCAAAATATAGCACTCCTTCTCTGCACAGTGTCAATAGCGTCTCCTCCTGGCAAGTTTTCGAAAAGCTGTCGATGTCGAGGTTATCTTTAATAAAACACTGCTTGTTGGGAGACTGAAGAGCGATCCGTGACCTCTTGATAATTTTATTCTTGCATTTGGCGGTGACGTTCTCAAAAGAAGCTTTGTGTACAGTGTCCAAGTAAATTTTGATATTGCGTAAAATACTATTTTTAATTCCTTGGAGACAATGTTGAAGGTTCTGCTTTGACGTTAGCAGAATTGTCTTGGTGCCAGTGACGTCATGAAGCTCTCTTGAGAATTTGAGAATTTCTTTGAGGCTCTCCTCCCTCGCAAGATAAGAGCAAGAGGCTGCACTTATTTCCGAGCAGGATGTCATAGGTTCTGTCCCCCCACTGCGATGTCTCAAGAAATAGGTAGGGAACTCTAGCGGATATCACGAGGTCGTTCACCATTACTTCGAGGAATGTTAAATTTGAAGCTACAAGGACAAAGCCTCGCCACGAATTCGATTCCTAGTTCCTCTGTGGAGGACGCCCGCCCCAGTTTTCCATTTTCTTCTCTGATGACTTCAGTCTCTCCTCCCGGACAACCGTCCTGTATGTACTGCGTCATATCCTCGACGACGTGCTGTTTGAAAAACTGGAAGAGCCTCGGGACTTGTTCCTCCAGAATAGTGTTTCCTTCCGTAGGACAATGAGCGAGAATGTGCGGTATTCGAACTATAAGTTCAGCTTCGTCATTCCCGTGAAAGGTCCATTTTAAGATGTCATGTAAACCGTGCTGTCGACCACTTGCGTCCTCGAGGATACCTGCGTAATGTTTTTTTTCTGTTTTCATCTGTGCATAAATACGGCTTTCCTTCATTCCCGTATACCAGGTTGAGAGCCAAGTGGCACAACTCGTGGATCAGGGTCCCTTCGACTTCTTTGGTGCGACATTCTGTGGCATCTGTTCGTTCCCCGTGAAGTCCCGTGGCTCCAATGAAGACGCTTTGTTTTTCTGGTTCAGTCATGCCAAGGTTAGTCTTGTCCCCGCTTACCATGCACTGGGTGTGGATTCGCTCGAAGTCGAAGCGAATGCTCAAATGAGGTGCCATTGAAGCGACTTTCAACACAGGCTTAAGTAAGACGTTACTGTCGAGAGAACGATACACGTCATCTAAAATTCTCTGAAAACCTGCACACTCGGCTAGGCTGGTCGATCTACCCTTGAGCAAACTAATGTAGGATCCTTCGTACCCAGCTACGAAGTATCGTTGTCGCGCGAGTTCGGACCGTTGGAGAGGATTCAAGTGCTGGAGGCAATCACCTTCTCTAGCGTTCTTGAATTTACATTTCTGTGACAACAGAAGTCCAAATGCCTTGAATGCGTTTGTCGTTACAGCTCGATGCATAGCTGACTCTTTCGTACATGGATGGAGCCACTTCTTTAGTTGTGGTTCTGCTTGCATGCACTGTCTCACTTGCGCGACGTCTCTCCTGTCAATGGCATGGTGCATGTCAGCCCTGATGTCCGCAGTCTCAGCAGATCTCTCGTCCACTCGTTGGCCAGTCTGCTCTGTACATGCTGCCGTAGCCGTCTCTCTCATGGATGTTCCTGAACCAGATGTGCCTGAAATATAATAAGGTAACATGAGTCAGTTACGAGAACATTGGAGGAAAGGTCTTCCGCGCGCTGGTTTTGAAACGGCATCGTCGGAAGCAACAATCACCGGCGGGGGGCGCAACCAGCTTAACGGTCAGTGCTACAGTATAGGAAGGGAGTTGCCTCAGGACAGAAGCCGGCGATATTTCGAACAGAGACTGTTCTTCTTCTGGGCACCGTCCTCATCATTGGCATGGTATTTAAAGGGTTAGGCATGACGTATTTAAAGGTTCATGCGAATTGTGGGTCAACAGCCCGGAGGGAAGAAAGGGTCCGTACGGGCTTCTACGGCCGAAGTGAATGACCGGTTTGTTAGAATGTGGAGGGGATTATGTGAACGAAGTGATCTATGCTACTGACCGGTTACAGAAAAATGTCAGGTTCACAAACACGTGGACGAAACAGGACAACAGACAAGATTTGGCAAGCATAGCGTAAGATAAGGAGGTTAGTGGTTACGTGGGGAAAATTCCAGAAGGAGCAAAGTATTTTTTATTAATATTTGTAATACAAAGTTGTGGCATGCAATAAAGAAAGCAGAAAGCAGTGGTCATGCAGAACATAACAGATGATAATGGAGATAGAAGGGAAAAGCATATTTTATTTGTGAAGTGTTTCTAGGGTGGCTTGTGATGTGTTGATACCAGACGGGTGAAGAGCGCTGAACTTGTATATGAGATAAGACTCCCTAACACGTCTGTCACGTGTGGATAGAAACCCGGTTTCTGGAATATATAGATTAATGTTCCCAAACCGTGACCAGGAACGTTAAAATGTTCGGTGACTGCTTTGGGGAGTTTGTTGTACGTGTCTGTTCTGTGTGCGATAAGGTGGTTGTTCATTTGTTGGCAGGTTTCACCAATGTATTGCATAGAGCAGCCGCTGCATTCAATGCCGTATATGACATTGGAGCCTGTGCATGTGGATGCGTGGTTAACGGGGTGGGTGTATTTGCTCGCAGTGCTTTTAATGGAGTTAGCGCGTTGAACGTGCTTGCATGTTTTGCAGCGCGGGAGGTTGCAGGGTCGTGTACCGGAACACGACCCGACTACTGGATCCGACCACAAGTAATTGCAAGGTAAGGCTACTACTTTTGTTGTTGTGGCAATCAACATGCATTTTGTAGACCTGGTAAGACCATTTTATTCGAGCTTGAGAGTGAGTAGAACGTTTTTCACTGTGAGTAGAACGTTGTTGTGTTGTGTGGTAATGACACGCTCTAGACCGCAAAGACTACATAATCCAAGGTGCATATTGAAACGAATATGTTGCGATATAAACCTGATGAAAAGGTGGATGAAGGATAACATGCACGCTCTACTATCGGCACTTTAATGATGCGAGCCGTCACTTTCGATCATCGATAAGTAGTGCAGGTTTTTACTGGACCTAGGTTATAGCTTTGTGGGTTTTGTTAGCTTTGGTTATGTGCTTTGAATCTGTGGTATTACAGCTGTATTATTGTAGTGCACTTTTTCATCTGCATTGCTTCCCGTCCCAGCTGCTTATCAACGGATTTTATTGTGTATATTTTTGTGCGTCAGTTCATCCCAAATTCATTGTAACAAACAGAGAGAAGTCATGGTTGGATCGGAGTACAACCTTTTATGTTCACTTTTGGTGATTAAACTGTTAGCAGCCCAGCGTGTATGTCGTCCTCGTTCTCATTCATGTCTCTTCATCGCTGGTTTATATCGCTAATACCATGTAGGAACTTCATATTGCCACGAATCATCATCGCGAAACTTCCAGGGCAGGCACGGAACGGTACATCTCATCCCGGCGCATGCTGAAGAAGAAGCAAGAAGCTTCCAGACACATCGCCTGCTCTCTGGCAAACGCACGTGCTGTTTCTAGACTTTTCGGCGCGACGCTTAAATGCTTGTGCGCTCCAAGCTGGAGCATTCATTCTTTGGACTCAGTTGTGTTCAGAGAGCTATCACTCTTGTGTTTTGCTACCAAGTAGTCTAATAAACCGTTCGCTGTTTATTCGATGACTCGCCGACCCATTTCGCTTCGTGACATTTCTGGTGGAGGTGCGGGGCATTCCTTGTCCAACGGCCTGGAAGACCAACTGCGAGAAAGCAGACGACAGCTTGGTCTGCCTGTTGAATTCGGTCCATTAGAACCCCCTAAACGCAAGAAGAAGATGACTGCGGAGACCAGTGCCCAAGTGGCGCAACCTGTTGCCACGCCCATAGCCCCTGCACGGTCGCCGAAGACATTCAGCGGGGAGTACTACGACGACGTGGGCGATTGGGTCGACCACTATGAGCGGATCGCCAAGTTCAACAACTGGAGTGACGACCAGAAGCTCGTCAACGTCTGTTTCTCCCTGGAAGGCACCGCGAAGACATGGTTCGAGAACCGGGAGACTTCGCTCACGTCCTGGGACGTCTTCAAAAGCAAACTCCGCGAGGCGTTCGCTTTTCAACAATGAGCTGAACGCGCTGAACATCTGCTCCAGAGACGGATCCAGCTGCCAAACGAAAGCGTTACAGGCTTCGTCGAAGATGTGTTGCGGCTCTTCCGGCGAGCTGACCCCAAAGCATCCGAGGAGAAGAAACGGCATCGAGACGATGCCCCGTCTACGGAGGGGGCAATGCCACGAATGATCATCGCGAAACTTCCAGGGCAGGCACGGAACGGTACATCTCATCCCTGCGCATGCTGAAGAAGAAGCAAGAAGCTTCCAGACACATCGCCTGCTCTCTGGCAAACGCACGTGCTGTTTCTAGACTTTTCGGCGCGACGCTTAAATGCTTGTGCGCTCCAAGCTGGAGCATTCATTCTTTGGACTCAGTAGTGTTCAGAGAGCTATCACTCTTGTGTTTTGCTATCAAGTAGTCTAATAAACCGTTCGCTGTTTATTCGACGACTCACCGACCCATTTCGCTTCGTGAGAATATATCATTCTGTAAAATAATAATGTACATTGTCCCTGATAATGTAACAACCAACCAATGTAGTGCCAGTTTCTATTTTTTTAGTGGGCTGAGATGAGTAAATGGCAGTTTGCATAAACGCTACTTTAGCGAGCATTGAGTTGTGAAATAAATTTTATTTTAATGCCCTTTTTACCTCGACAGAAAGCCTAAGGTACTCTAGGCTGGCCTGAACAAGAAAATGATTGCCAGAAGGAAGACAGATGTCTCAAGAGCAGTTAACCAGATACGTGTAAGCTTCATTATTTGGTGTACCAAGATTGTTAAGCTCTGTAATGTTTCAAGTTTAGCTGCATTCTTGTTTGCTTTGACGCCATAAGTTCCTCCTCTGTTTGCAACAAATAAAAGTGTACCCTGTGTTGGCATGTAATGCCCATTACTAAGGACAGGTGAATATTTTGTCCAAAGCTCGTTGACTCTAAACTTACACTTCAAACTTTATTGCAGTTGAAGTGGCTTACAGCAAGACTTCGCAAACATTTGAGAAAAATTAGGTGAGCATCATACCGAGCACGAACCACCCCTCGAGACCGAATACAATGCTCGCATTCATTTCGCACGAGTAATTAGTTTCAAAATGATGACATTTGCAAACCGAAAAGAATTGCAAAGAGCAGAAAACAGAGCTCCATACTACGGTGGTTTGTCCAGACGAGGAGACCGTGACGACACCCAGCATTGTTGTCTGCTTCAAAACCTGCATTCTCCCTTGCCAGATGATGTCAGCAGTGTGCTGCTTTCAGTGCCTTCTCGCTTAAGAGAGGCGAAGCACTTGCTTCATAAAAAAAATGTTTGAATAAAATCTATGTAGTTCTTGAACGAGCTATGTAGTACACATGTTCCTGACATCCCAAGCGCTACGGATATACCATAACCTTTGTAGTGATTTTGTTGCGGAATCCTACTTTAAAAATGGATGTCTATCCAACAAATATGCATGTGCACACAGTAATTGATACACTTTTATAGGTTGCCACCATGTACTCTTTGCTCGTAAGATTTGTGGTGTCATGTCGTGTTATTTTGATGGGTATTTTTTGTAGCTTCATGCACAAACTGTATTGCGCACTATAATTATATTCAACTTAAGCAGGGAAAGGAAATCTAGTCCGTCAGCTCTCCAAATATGAGTGCGCCTCGGATAGAAAGGCTGGACACAGTGAGGCCACGCTCCCTGCTTGCGCCAGATAATTTAATCCATCATGCTCAATACACTGCAGTGTTTCTCCTGGCACACTATTGCTTTTCATTATATCCAACGGTGTATGTAGTTGACAGACTAGATTCCTTTTCCTTCTTATGTTGAACACTGCTGTAGAGTGTGGAGGGCAACATATCTTTTCTGCTTTTTTATGTGTCATTCTTGGCGAGATTAAGCCCTCGAATACATATACCTGTCGGGGTCTGAGTGCAGCACTTCGGTCACTGCTGTCTGTTAGCATGTGACTTCTCTCACGCTTCCTCATTGGCAGAAATGCTTACCGTTATGTGCATTTGATATTTTGCCATGACAGCTTGAAATGAATTGTTGCAGTTCATTTAGTATCTGTTTCTGTCTTTGTACTTCAGTGCTGTTTTACATTGCTTCAAAACCCGCTGAGAGTGTCCAAATGAGAAATAAAAGTGATATGCAGTTAAATAGGCGTCTGTGGCTGACTATAAGTGGTCTACGGAAGTGGAACCACCAGCAAGTGGTTCTCCAAAGTGGGAAAGGTTTCATAAACCACTTGCAAGTGGTTCCACTTGCAGAAAATATCCGACTGGGATGTCACACTGCTACGTAGCCGTGCGACATATGCGTGGTGCCAGAGAGGAGCTCTGGGTACTCATCTGTGAAAGCAGTTATATGGGTCACTGAGCCAGCACGAGCCAAACAGAATGTATATTTGTGTACTACGACCGGCGTCCTTTCATGGGGTACCATTATTTGTGAAATGTTTTATGACCTGTTTATGGCTCCTCAACAGCAGCCAACAGTAGCCACGATGAAAGAATCCAGTACATAACTTATTCTCTAACATGCTCGCAAGGGATCACGTCGTCATTCATAATAGAATTGTTGTCGTTGTCAAGTTATTACCAACACTGCTGATCGCAGCTGAGGATCCAAGAAAGTTGGCGGGAAAATAAAGAAACTCAGCTACTGTTACGGCTTCGGTCACGCCCACTCACAGTGTTACGTGGCAATTTCATGACTGTGACTCAAATCACACGGCAGATACTGCACCAATGGAGCCCAAATGGCGCCCTTTGCCCAAATTTGAGTCTTGCCCAAATTTGCCCACGTCTAATATTTACCTGTCTGTCCCGTCCACCGCTCCAGTGCTTTCCTGAACGTCTTCACGTGGAGGGGCTTCCTGGTCATCTCTACCTGGTCAATGACTTATCGAAGCTCTTCATCCGTCAAGTCACGAAGCTGCTGCACATTGTCTGCGCCTGAGAGAAATTTCAACACTGAGGTTAAATTCATGTCGTTTTTTATCAACATTGCTTGCTCATTGTAAGTCTTGTAGATGAGGCAAACTGTCGCCTTACCCAGATATTTAAATGGTATTGAGAGAAATGTCTAAATTCCGTTAGCAGTTACATTGGTAAAATAAGCAGCTGAACACATTTGTCGCTACTACACCGCAGGTTCTTGAGGGAATACTCTCAGATCCGGATGAAGAAAATATATCTTTGTGGCTTGCTCTGCAGTGTTATATTCGTCGTACAAGTCCATGGTTCGCACGCTACCTATGACATATTTTGCATGATAATGCACAAAGAGTGCATATTTTGCTATTTTCCCGATGGGCAGGTGAGACAGCATGCTGGTTTTCATGAAGATTTTGCTGTTTCCGGAAGGCTTTTGATCTTTTTTCCTAAAACACAGCTCAGAATGAAATATTTTGTGACGTTTCGGCTGGGGTGTGGATTTCATCCGCCAACATAGCTTCTGCATTGCACGAACTGCGTAGATTCAACGTTAAAGCAGCGCCAGGATCACGATATCCACATATGGTTGAGATCTCCTCCTAGTGCGGCGCTGAACGGTCCTGCGTTTTCATGGCGTCAGAGGGTGCTCGCAGTGCATTCCTGGCGATGAGCAGTGGTTTGACTTTCCAAAATTTAACATGGACTGTAGCACAGTGCCGAAAGCAAAGGCTTTACCTGCATGCTTTATGTCTGTCGCGCGAGCCTCACTTGTTGTATGCTCTTGAACAATGCAGCTTTCTTTTAGCGGTGACTCCTAATCAAACTCTTTCTTTAAATATGCATTCTATTAAATTGTTTCATACTCAGAACAATGAAAAGCATTGTGTATCTTCAGTTTTTACAGCATATTTCGAAGAGTTTGAGTGCATAGGCACGCTCCTGGTCCCTAAAACAAAATCACTGCGTTGACGTTCAACGTAGCTAACGACTCTTCGACTATGTTGCAATGATTCTCCATTTACAGAAGCTGTAAAAGCAACATGTCATTATTCTGATAAGAGTTTTATGTTGAATTGTTCTTGAGCGATAACCTGTCGGAACGTGCAGGTTGTCTCGGAGTGCTCTATCATATGAACGTCCACGGGTCTTAGGAGTAAGAGCAGCAGCACGTATAGCGGTGTTGCCCCCACTACTGCGATGGAACTTCCTTTAGCGTCTGTGTATGTCTCCCACAATCGTTTCACATTTGCGTCTGCATCTTTGCAAAAGCTATTTATCAAGAGATGCTTCATAATCCCACCACACCTGGCTACACAGCGCAGATCTAGTGCCCTCCTATCACACAGCGTATGTCACTTAGTGTCGTCCTGCCCAAAAGTTTCACTTGTGCAGAGCATGCATTCACCGCTTGCAAAGGGTATAATTCGTGGGTGCTTTGACGCACAGATTGCCGTGCGATGCACATCGCCTGAAAGTGTAGTCTCCACCATCGCGTTCCACCTGTTCTGCTGTTTGCATCATCTACTTTTGAGATACTGTTTTGGGAGATATGAGTCACGATCGAGTAACAGCTGACATGAAAGAAAAGTGACGAAACCACATGAATTTTTTGCGCATATTTTCTTCGCTACACGAAGAAAACGTGCAAGAACAGAAGATGCGGCACGGTTGCTATGACAACGGCCAACATTCCTTGCGTCGCTCCGTCTAGAAACTGAACTCATCGAATACATGCGCGCGTTGCTTTCCAAGGGCTTTCGGCTGTCACTCAGACGGACGCATGGAAACGGAATAGTGCAGAGAGGCCGAAGTAAGAAAAAAACGAAAAAAAAAAGCTGGGTTCATCTCAAAGACATCTTTACCCTGGGGTCACACGGGGTGCACATAAGATGCACAAGATCATGAAGGAAGTATGATATAAACATAGAACTTTGAGCAACTCTCACGCAAAGAATTTCGCATGGGAAGCACAAATTTCCTGAGAAAACGAGTTTCTAAGAATACGTGCAGCGGCGACGAATCAGCCCATGCTCCCGGCATGTGGTGCCGTCAGGTTCTGTCGGCGCTTTTTATTGGGTGCCGAATAATCGTCTGCTAGCAAAATCGACCAGTCAACACATGGGACAGAAGGGGAGGAAAGGAACTGTGAAACAAATGAAGAGGCCGCGCGCCTCATTATTCACCGGATGATGTGACGTCACAGAGTGGCAGCTGACGGAGAGGGGCACTTCTCAAATGCGAGAATGAAAGCTGTCTTGTTCGCCACGGTCGCATACTGTTACGCATTTTGTGTGAATCATGTCCCAGGGCTATTACTCCTAATTTCTACTACTCCTGACATATTTTTGTTAATGTTGTCCCACATCCCCTTAACAAAATCCGTTTACTCTCCTGGACCGTCACACTGCATTCATTCTACTTTCAGTTGGATATACTTCCGTAGTGCGGTTCTGATAGGGAGATTAGGGAACTGTGATTCCAAAATAGCCCATAATTCGCCCGACTTAAGAGTCTGTAGAGGAGGTGGTGTCCCTTGACATGAGCCCCGACCCCCGGTGATACGACGATCACGGAGAGGCGATGTTAGTGGTCTGTCTCCATGACCGCGCCTGTGGAGCTGAAGCGGATGCTTGAGGCGCGTGGTTATCGTCATCGTCATCGTTGTCATCGGCCCGCTACAGTGTTCTACTTCCACAGACATGGAGAACTGAGAACCAAGAACCAAGGGGGTCTACTCACGAGTAGGAGAGCAAAAGCGACGCGCATCGCTGGCCGTGTTCACGGCACGGCATAGCACGCTCTGGCGGAGACGATGAATGAGCTTGGCGGAAGCGGTGAGATGAGGTTTGCTGTAAATGAGTGGTGAAGTCGTCGGGCGTTCTGGCCTGGGGTGCTGCAACCGGCACGGGAGCGAGAGCCCGCAGGGTCGATCCCTGGAACAGTTGGGCCGAGACGCGAGCTGAAGCGTGCCGTGGCGTCCGATGCCACGACTACCGGAACTGGCGGGGAACACGTTGCTCTGACGTCGCGTACGGCAAAGGATGACCGACGAGGTTCAGGATGCGCGATGAAGCAGTGGGTCATCACTGGATCTCTGACCGTGCATGGGTTGGTGAAAGCGCTCGGGTCATTACATGGTCGGTCTGATCCGTAGCGCCTCCTACCTAGCGGATGCTATCATAATCGCCAGCCTAGACTCACGTAGAGGAACTCCACCTCCTCTTCAAGTTATTCAAACTTCTCCAAATCTCAGCAGAACACTCAAGGTATCTGGCTACAATACCAGGGGAGAACATGACTGAGCAACTTCTGTGTGCAACCTACAAGTTTTCCGACCCGCGGCCTCGCTCGCTCCGCGAGCTCTCACATAAGAACAACGTCAACACAACTTCTTATAAGCTGTTCTTCTTAACTTTTGCAACTTCTGTTCTTCTATTCACGGCAGAAGAACATTACACTTGACTTCCTAACTCTTACAGAACGAACGAAGCACGCTGGCGCTCGAAGTCCTGGTTTGGCTCACCTATCTCGATGAATTTGTCGTAGTACTCGAGAAGGTCTGCGTGTTCAAGGAGTTCATGAAGCTCCCGCTCCGATTTCTTTTGAGGAATGGACGTCATCGGCACTGCAAAGTAAATGAAGTTTCAGAGCGTATTCGTCGTAGAGGAAAAATAGCAGAGACCAAGAGGGTAAAATAATACACAGTCCAGCTTGTTGAAATTCCGTCAAGAAAAACAATAACGAAAGAATGAAGCACGAAGTCAGGGTAACTGTTTAATACGTGAGCTTTCGGGCAGAGCCTGCCCTTCTTAAGACAAAAGCAGCAGTTAAAACATTGCTTATGTAACGTGTGGGATCGATGAGAGAAGGAACCAAAGATTAAGAGAGAAACCGATCCCATACCTTATATAATCAATGTTTGAATTGCTTCTTTTGTCTGATGAAGGACAGGCTGTGCCCGGAAGCTCGCGTATTAAACACTTACTCTGAGTTCGTGCATGATTATTTCGTTATTATTTTTCTTGAGGAAAAGTAGTAATCGAAGTAGGCGGTGATGTAAGCTAAAATTTGTGTTGCGGGTATCCACAACAGTGAGCAGCAGTGCTAACATGGTGATGTGACTCAGGAAGAACATGTTTCTCCAGCGAAAGACGTAGTTCGTAACTCCGTCCTTACCAACTGTCATTATCTTCGCTCGCCTTGCTTATATTGGTTAGTCCAATGGTAACATGTCAATAGCGGTCAATACCGAGTCATCGAACTTTTTTTTTGCAACGAGACATACAGTGTGCTGCGACCTTTGTCTACGTTTCTTTACATTTCTTGCTAGACCATCGGTATTTTTTCTGTGCCGGTCGCCTGGTAATTATTCCCATAGAAACAAGGATCCCAGGACGGTCTCCAAGGATATTTTGCGCTTGCTTGCGACCATTCCGAAGTCACGCTGTCAAAGCCACGCAACTCGCGATAACAAATTTCTGTCACCGTGACAACGCTCCTTAGAGCCACACGTTCTTATCACATGATATCTTTAAGAGCTGCTCAGTTAACCCGGGAGCGTAATTCGAAAACTCTACGTTGTACAACAAATTACGCTGTGTCTAGCTTTACAGGGTGATAGGTGATCGTCTGGCGACCTGCGTTACCATGGCAACAACGAGATGCTCCTCCATTCTGAGCGGGCTCAAATATCCCAGTAGGAAAAGAAGGCAGATAGCTTTTTCTTGTGAAATCTTGTCAGCTTATCCTTTCGAGACGTTTGATTCCTTTGAGTACCACGTGTTTGTAATTCCACGGCTCCGGCTTACTGTGATGAACTGTGACCATTAAGTCTGTGGCAGTGTGTCTATCCCTTGCGAAACGAATTGGTTTTAGAAAATGTTCTTCGCTGAATGGTTTTTGAACAAGGAACATTAGAACAACAATGGAACATTTTGCGAAACTCGTTCATGCAAAGAAACAGCTAAGACGTCCCATCATGCAGCGTTGTGTGTTGTGCGAAAACCTGCATCGTGAAAATGGCGTATCCTGCTGATCCACCACTTCGGGCGTAGAGCTTCGAAACCGTTATGGGCTTATTATTTTGTGTATTTTTGTTTTAATTCAATAGTCGAGTGCTATCTATACGAAACTGAACATGTTCACCGACTACAGACTAAATTCGTAGACTTAATTGTACCTCAGGTATATTTGACAACTAGTTGCTAGAGCAACGGTGAAACTTACGTCGGCGCTTCTGATGACGGTCCGGAGATGACGAACATTTTTGCTGCACGACCCTGAACCGGAAATTACAACTGCTGCATATGTACCCTTTGTGCGATACGAAATCGTTGATGACTTCATCGGTGAACTCGTTTTCGTTTCAGGAGGAAACGTGTCCATGACAGGCAAGCCTGAGCGATGGGCAAGGCACGTAAACACAAACAGGAGGACTCAAAACCAGCAAGGCATTTCAGCCCTCGTGTTTATGTTTGTTTACGTGTCTTGCCCATCGCTCAGGATTGCCTATCATGGAATTTATCTACCAGCTAGCCTGCATTTACCCCATTCTGTCGAGGAAAGGTGTCCTTTGGATCCTGATAGAGTTCTCCTGTCCATCGCTTTGAGCGTTGTCTTTTTCTTATGCATGGACCAGGTATTTGCGATATAGTGATCTAGTAATATAAATCTGATGTAATGTCATGCATATAACACAGAGAAAAAATATTTGCGCGTCCTGGCATGCTGCTACCACCTCACTTCGATGAAAACCCTCGCACTACGGACACAGCGAGTCTCCACAGCTCCGAGCGTCTCCAACGCACGCCACGTTTTTCTCACAATTCAATTCAATCATCAATGAACGCGAAAACGCTACCTTCGAGGAACTATGCGTTGCTTGTATCCAAGTTTAGTAGTATCAAGCCGATTGGTTAACTGCTCTCGCCCCATCTCTAAGAAGAAGTGTGCTTCTGTTCATCGTGAGTCACAGGGCCCTGATTTAACACAGTCAATCTGTTGAGAAGGTTCCACGTTGTCAGTGTCCGCAATTTAACGCAGCCTACATCAAGTTCGACGTCAGCAGGGGAAGGGTACGCCCACGAAATGTCCACGCATTCTTCCCTTCGAAGATACTAAAGAAGGGGCCAAGACTAAAGAAAGGGCTACCTGCTGTACCGGGCAGTGTGGTTTGCAATTACACGGTCTGAGATGAGAATTTCTCAGGACAGATGATATCGGAAACAGGGAAATCTTACCTCTGTCACTTTGTCCCCTTGTGTGAGTTATGACTTGTCTGACACGAGTCTACCATGAACACGAAGGTGTCGCTAAAGTGGGCAGTGTCCTCAGCGAGTTGTCCTTGGGTTATCGCCTTCAGTTGAATGGTATGAGGCGATGTGGAGTGAGTCTGCCTGGCAGGACCTCCATGCTGATGTCCTAACGGCGATGTGTTCTGGGTGGTCTGCATGAAAACAGATGTCGAAAAGTGAAACATCGTGGAAACTGGATGTGCAGACCAGCACCTTGAAGCACCCATCGTGCGCCGCGAAGTACACATTCCCCTAAATCGCAATCGTTCAAATTCTTGTCCATCCCATGTATTAGGAACGCATGATTACTATATTTCCAACCCCCCATGAATTGCATCGGGTGCCGATGCCCTATCTAACGCAAGTCGTAGTCTTCGGTACAAAAGACTCCCCATGCCGCACTCAAAGGGTTGCTATTTTTGACTATGGCAGTTACTGAATTCTTCCCCAAAGGGTGTCGGGTGCACGCCGCTAGGAGTCTGTGATGTGGTAAACCACTTCGCTCATTCTTGATGTCCTTGTTGTTAAAGCGTTCCCCTATTCACTCAACCTTTCCTTGACGTTCTTGCGTTGTGCCTTTGTTGGACCTGCATGTGTGACGCAACTTGCAAGCCACCCCTATGATTTTCCCCCACTTGAAGACACAGGTGGCTCATCCGTGTCTTGGAAAAACATCCAAATGAATTCAGTGCTTGTCTTATGTCTTGTATAACATATTCCTTCTATATGAAGGGAAGTGCCTCAGGATAAGAGCCGCCAATATTACGAACACGGAATGTTCTTCTTCTGGGTCATAGACTGATCTGCTTCTCCCACAAGAAGAAGAACAGTCTCTGTTCGAAATATCGGCTGCTCACTCCCTGAAGCACGTCTCTTCTTATTTTGTTACCGGTTCGCTGGATTTCCTACACGTCATAGTCATTCTATAGCAGTCTTTCCGCCCCTGTGGATCCCGAACCCCAGTGGGGTCGTGACCGATTCAGCGTGGAGCCGCTAATCAGTGCAGGAACTATAAAGAAGAGGTGTCCAGAGACTCATTTTATTCGATGGAGAACACTCTGCGCCGAAAAACTAAAATTATGTTGGGGTCACCTCGGTGCTCCTATAAGCCTAAGAGCTCAAGTGGTGCCGTCATTACCCAAGGCAGGTTTTCCAAATGCGTTACCTATTACCTCATTATGACGTGATACCTAGCCACCAATGAGGGACGTGTTGCGGTGTTGTAGTAGCGTGGCCTGGAATCGACTCTTTAGTGTACGAGATTCTGGGACACAAATACCAGTACAGGCAGCAGAGGGGCTCTTCCAGTGGAAACCAGCTAGAACACTAGAAAAACAAGTTTCAGGGTACCGTAAACGGCTTGGCTTGACTTGGATTCACCTAACGTAACCAGGAGACGCCGCCATTTCCCTTCCACGCAAATTTGGCCAGCTGTGTCGACGCTCTGCGACAAATGCAATTTTATGTAAACTCGCGTGAGATTGCCTATGCCACACGATCCTAGATGGTACATAAACTACCCTGTGTACAGATATAAGGGTATAGCCAATTTCAAAGCGAAAAAGGAACTCCTAGGTAGGTACAATATAATATCAGTTAAACAATAATTTGATTTAGAAACACAGACGTCATAGTGTAGTTTTGTGATCAACAGGGTCAGTGATCTATGGGAGCATTACATGTACAAGAGCTGACCAAATGAATAAATAAATGGAAGGATATGGTGGATCATGGTCACGTGGGTGGATTCGGCCAATAACCATCACGGCGCCAAGGCAAAAGGCTGGCATTACTCTGAAACTTGTTTTTCTAGTGCTCTAGCACCAGGCAGCGGCGTAGGTCGACTTTCCTAGTTATCGCAAAAAAAAAAAAAAAAAAACACTGTGGAAGCGCGTCTGTACGCATGAGAGGATTTTTTTTCCAAAGCTCTATATATTCAAAAACCTCCGGAGAGGAGGAAGAGGAAGGAGGGAAGGCTTGCTTACGCAGTTGCCACGTGTACTAATCTCACAGGGCTCCCTGAGCAACCTACGCCAAGTGTTCTTTTCTTTGCACAAAACTTGGGTTTCGGGGAAAAGAGCGTTGGTGGGCCGGATTTTGTCAGGGATCAAGCAATTTAATTTTCATAGAGTGAGCTAGCGCTTGAGAGTGATTGAGAAATCCGGAGAGTGCGGTTCGGGAAGGTTGACAGTGTGTGCAATGGAGAAGAATATGCTCCAGATCCTCTAGAGCACCACATTGACGTCATCTCGGAGTGTCAACTTGTCTCAAGCGGTAACGCCACCGAGCTGTAAAAGCCACGTCGAGTAGCATTCCATGAATTAACGCAGCATGTTGACGGAAGGTGTTTCGTGTCATGCGAAAAGCGAGCGTTGGATCGACTTTGTTCAGCATAGATGGGTAGAAATCCAGCGAACCGGTAAAGAAGTACGAAGGGAGTTGCCTCAGGACAGGAGCAGCTGATATTTCGAACAGAGACGCGTTAAAGGTTCATGCGAATTGTGGGACAACAGCTCGGTAGGGAAGAAAGGGTCCGTGCAGGTATTTACGGCCAGAGTGAATGGCTGCTTTGTTAGATTGTGGAGGGGATTATGTGAACGAAGTGATGTTGGCTCCAGACCGGTTACAGTAATGGGAGGTTTGCGTGTACGGGAAGGAAACGGGACAACACGCAGGAATTGGCAAGCAGCATTCAGCATAGGTTGGGGGAGAATGTCAGTTGTCCACTGGCGGGAAGCCAGTGGTGTCACGAGGCATCGCAGAATGGAGCGACGGTCTCCTCGCAGCAGTGCAATACTGGTCCGCTCCCGATACCAGAGAGTTAATTATCCGGCGCTGTCGGCCTGCTCATTCGCCACCACACCACAATGGGCTGGAACCCACAGGAGAACCAGCCTGTGGCCTGCTTCGTAAACATGGGGGTAGGTCATTAATATATCCGTGAGTATCCGTTATATCAAGGGTCGTTCAGTTGAGACAATCTAGTTACTTTTTTAGATTATACAGCTGCACGTTTTGTCCATAGAGGCCAGGTTGACGCTGTCTATTTTGATTGCTCTAAAGCATTCGATTTGGTCAATCATCCTCGTCTTATCTACAAGCTGGGGATTTATGGTCAATCGGAAAACTTTTGTAAGTGGTTCACTAGTTACTTGACTTGTCCTAATCACGTTCAATTGCATGGTGCGCGCTCTAAAACCTTCATTCCTACCTCAGGTGTTCCACAGGGTTCCACCTTAGGACCCTTATTTTTTAGTATTTATGCTAATGACTGTTATAACTCTGCTATAAAACACTGCAAATTACTTCAGTTCGCGGATGATGTTAAGCTTTTTTGTCCTGTACCCAGCACTGCAGATTGTCAAAGGATCCAAGATGATAACAATGAAGCCATCGCCAGTCACTTATGCTTACAGTATAGAAACTGTAAACATTCATCGTGAATCTGCTGTACGCGACTTAGGTGTGACGTTTGACAGTAGACTTGCGTTTGGAGGTCACACAGTTGTTGTTACCAACAAGGCTTACTCTATTTTTGGAGCAACTGGAAGAGTGGTGAAAGCCTTTAGTAATCCCAACTGCATTATATCTTTATTCCGGCCACTTGTTCTGCCTATATTGGAGTTCGGGTCAGTTGCCTGGAATTCACTGTCAAAAACTAATACAGAGAAAATTGAGAAAGTGCAAAAAAGACTCGTGCGCTCAGTAGAGTATCGCCTTCCGTGGTTAAGTGACAGCATTTCACTGCCATCCCTTTTGAGCAAACGGGTTTACCGTGATCAGATATTTTTGTATAAGTGTCTACAAGATCGTGTAGATTGTACTAGTGTAATTACGAGGCTAACTCTCTCCGTCCCAAAGCGCAACACCAGGGCGCTGCGAATGTCCCATGTTTTTGGTACCTCTACAGAAAATTGTCCCACATTAAGAATACAGATTTTAAGTAACATTAATTCTGCTTGCGTTGACTTGCTTCATCGTAATATGAGAATTGTCCAATCAGCTCTTCGTTGCGCATGTGACCTCTGGTGTTTGTATAAGTATGACCAATGTGAGCTGCTTTTTCATTGTGCTATGAACGTCTAATTTTATTCCATTAATATTATTCCTATGTTGTGTGTTTTTTATTGTGTACTGCTGGTAAAGCTTTAGGCTGTTAGTATACACATATATAAATAAATAAATAAATGGTAGTCCGGGTTATGTTCAATGCCCGAACTTCATATTGGTCGTATTTATTAGGGAGCGTGCTTCTCCCCCGTATATCACTACGCTCAGGTCTGACTGAAAG
Source organism: Ornithodoros turicata (assembly GCF_037126465.1). NCBI lineage: Eukaryota > Metazoa > Arthropoda > Arachnida > Ixodida > Argasidae > Ornithodoros > Ornithodoros turicata. The sequence continues at coordinate 39,462 of NW_026999306.1, forward strand.
ATCACCTGAATGGCTGAGTGGATAGAAGCATCCACTCGCTTTTGGGGTTTTTTCATGGGATAGTTGTAGACTGTTAGGTGGCGGGTTCGAGTCCTACCACAGCCTGTGCTGTCTGTAGCCGTTCCGCAGGTTTTTCCGGCAAACCATGTAGACGGATGTCCGCAGTTACTACTGAAGTCGGCCCAGGACGCCTCCTTGTCTTCCTTTTCTTCCTGCTCTCCTCTCAGTCCATCCACGTCACTACGGCAGACAAAACCACAGCTGTTCTGCAACCCTAATATGTAGTCACTACAGGTGCTAACAGGTAATAAAAAAAAGTGCGGCTGAAAATGTCCCGGTTCTGGAAATTTGTTTCTTTTTCTTGTTTTGAAAGTGAAACACTTTTCGAAACTGGTTCAGCAATGTCCTCTGTATGAAGCGGCAATAAACCATCACGTGGTATTTGCAGGAGTTTCATTCGGACGAAAGTCACGGTATGAACTTACAGCATTGTGCAGTATTTGTTCTTAACACAGCGTAAGCCACTAATATTAGGCTTTACATCATGGACAACTGAAGTGAGCACTTATTCGTTTTTTTTTTTCTGCCGCGTCATGTTCGGCAACGTCGTTCAGCGAGAGACCTACGAATACAGGTAGGATGCCTGAATACTAGCTGACTATGTGTAGAGCGGAGTAACCCTTTGTAGAAACTAATGCCGCGAAGCCACCGTATTGACTCCCACGCTTACCCGTGCATGAATAATGTGTTCCGATTTCACCTACTTTTTCAAACCTCCTCTGTAAGTATTTACTCGACTCCAAAATGTAGGGTGTCGCTAATCGTATAGCTATAGGTGGCGTGCATATGACGTCACACCATAGCTTTACCCGTGCTTTTTCCCTCTTTCTGGTGAACCAGCGCACGTCAATCCACCCCACCTATACTTTTGTGAGCAATTCGCGGCGAGCTGCGCGTGGGCGCCAAGATGTCGGAAAATCGTGGCAGACGACGGAGTTGTGTTAGCTCAGTGCAGACGGAGCTACTGATTTATTTATTCATTCATTCGTGCCCAAGAACAGGCCATATGGGCATTGGTGTTTGTGCACATAAGGAGAAGCAGAGAAATAGCAATTACGATAGAGGGGCAAATACCGGGAATACATCCAAAACGCCCATTAATACGTACAACACAACGCAATACCGTTACACCGTACACCACATTCCGATACGACACAGTCAGTACTCGCAAATAGACATTGAGTGAATGTCTGCAATTGAATGAAGTCGTGACAGTACAGGTAGCAATCAGTAAGTAAAAGAGCACAAACTAGAGAATCAAGAGAGAATAGATACAGAGTAAATAATCAATAGAGAAGCCACTTTGCGCTGGGCTAGTACACAGGTAACCAGAATGCGCTAAACTACGATAATACGAAGAATGATAATACTGTGACAACGCAGGTACCCAGAACGTACTAAACTATGATACACCATGATACGCAGGAGGTACTTATTGAGGCACCCTAATCAGTAATTACATGTACCCTGTATCTCGTTCAGGAGGCGCCCTGTGTACCACACACCATGTCGAACATCTTCCTCTTACACCACGGATAAAAATCTTCCTGTCTGAGTCTGACAAACAGGGTATCGGAGAATGGGGGAAGGAGGAGGGTACATCGTGACGTAGCATCTTCCCCTCGCACGAGTCTCGTGATGTAGAGCGGCCGCAGGTGAAAGGGGAATAAACCGCGCGTGAGCTGGGACAAAAGAAACAAGGAAGACAGGCAAGAGAACTTGTCGTCTGTCACGTGATGATCGTGCAGGCCCTCCGTTCGTGTTTTATCCGTGTCTTCTTTTTATAAACTGGATAACCCATTGACAATGCAGCGCACAGAAAAAAAAATATATTGCACGGTGACTCGTGATAGAGAACGAGTGAAAAATGTTGAACGTTGCGTCACTATTCATTTAACATTTACATGTTCTGACGTCCTCCATTGTGAGACGACGCCCACATTTCCCTGTCGAAAGAGCAAAGATTACTTGGACAATGCACAAGTGCGCAGTGAATGATAACGCTTATCAGTGTCTCACGTATGCATGTTTCACATAAGTGTCGCCATCAGTCTCTTTCAGGTGACCACCGATTCATCTCCATCTCAGCCCCGTCTGAGTGGCAATGGACGACCGAAAGTGAGGTGAGATTACAGTGCGAACTATCTCCGAATGCATTCCACTATTTTTTCTTTCATTTTACTGTTATTGCAGTCTTATGATTGCTGTTCTGCAATAATATATCCTGTGTTCAATAATGAGTTTTGATTGTGTCAACCTTTCATCGTCCCGCGCCTCATTGACGGCTGGCAGTGCTACTATATGATGCCATATTGATACTCATAAGCAGTAAACAATGCGTGCAGGTCCCATAAGTGTCCCTTAGGCACTATGTTGTCCTCATTTGATGTATATGAAGCAGCATACTCACCAAATGTCTCGAAGAAATCACCCGTTTCTCGAATACCTTATTTATTTTCCAGGAGTATTTGATAACGAAGGCATTTTCCCTCCGATTACGGTTCCTATGCTAGATATCGACGTAGTCCTGCGCCCGTGGTCGGTAACCTACGTAAGAATAAAAATCGTTATCACACTCCGTTGCAACTCACTCGTTAATTGAAGTCCTTTGCGAAGTAAAATGCGATGTTACTACCTCCCGTGAAAAGAAACCCTCTCCTTTTCATTTTGAAAATCTATAGGTGCAGTTTTCTTACACGAGAAAACAAAATTTAATCACCATACTCAGCTGCAGCTTCTTCTATAGTTGAGGTTGTCTAGGAAGTTAAAAAAAAATTGCCTGTGTGGAAGAAACCCTGTCACATGACATATTGCAAGTTTACGTGTGTATTTTTTTTCTTAATCGAGGAGAAAAAATCGTCAGCGCACTCACATCTTGTGTGTAAGGTCCCATTATCACGAATTGAAGGAAGTTCACCTTCTACTGTTCTACAAGTCCTAGTATCGCCGTTGTTGTTTTTGATTGCCTGGTTCACGACAATGTTGCGGTGGACGCGATTTGCCACTTGTTTATTGAGCATCGTCCGAAAATGTACTACTTGGCCGATGTCTCTACTCTTGTCTACGTCGCGACAGAGAAACAGAAAGTAGAACTGCTATTCTGTGCATAAACAAGCAATGACTTTGGCTTGAATGCTACATCACATGTTTGCCTCATCCCGTGGCCAAAGGAGATGTGACGGCGTTGGCAGCACCGTTTAAAAGGTTACCAGCCATGGTTGCAACGGCCCTACGACAACTTTATTTTACGACGATGACTAGAGAGTTCCACATCCGGAGGCCGATACGCTACCCCATTACTGGCAAATTTTCAAAATGGAACAGGAGATAGCCACAAAGGCATCATGTTTTACCTCCTAAAAGACGTCAACTAACGAATGAAGAACAGCACGGTGGGGTGACGATTATTTTCTCGGTTATCGAAAATTTCAACTGTAGATATGTTCAACTGAGGATCTGTTGTATAAATGGCACGATACCGCACCAGGTACGTGAAAACACAACCTCAAAAGTGCCATTTTTTACGAATGGTCGATATATTTTCGATCGATCAGTTAAACAATGAATGCAGATCAGTTTCATATTTTTACGTGAAGCTAATCTCCATACAGTAGCTTACGAACCTAAATAATCCCGGGCTCCTACAAGAATACTAATCTACCGAAAGTTAATCGAGGACTTTTCCCGAAATGCGCTCTATTCCTTTAAACTGTCACCACGTCATCGGATTTGTTATCCCAGCGTATGCCCTCCGGGAACATTGGTCCACCCTTCCCATCTAACAGCGGTCAACGAAAGCACAGAACTGTCTTCCGTTTCTCTCAGAAGGACGCGCGAAACAGACAAGAATTTTTCATGTTTGAGTCTAGTTCGAGGCCCATCCAGTCTTGAAGAATGGAAATACGAAGGGAACCCAGAGACAGGGGAAAGAAAACACGAAACACCCACGATCTCAGAGATCTCAAACTGAGATCGTGTGTGTTTCGTGTTTTCTTTCCCCTGTCTCTGGGTTCCCTACGTATTATCACGTACCAGCTTGCCTGCGCCCTTGCACTTCTTCCGTTGAAGAATGGAAACTCTTAAGAAGAAAGAAGCTGATACACTACTTATGCACCACTAAAGGAATGCGCTGTTATATACGCTCTGCAAGTCACCGAGCCTTCTGCGCATGTCTCCTCTCTCTCTCTCTCTCTCTCTCTCTGTTAGTCCGCTAGGAAAGCCTCATTGGCTACAGCGGCGCCTTCCCTCTTCACTCTAACTGCCTCCTCTCATGTGTGGAAACGTGCTTGCACAGCGTATATTTTTAGCGAAATCTAGGAATGTCGAGCTACACCGCTGGCTGGTTCTCACTGGAAGAGGCTATGGAAGGACTATGACGTGTAGGAAATCCCGCAAATCAAAATATGAAGGGAAGTGCCTGAGGACGAGAACAGCGGATATTTCGAACAGCGACTGTTCTTCTTCTTGTAGGAGAAGCAGAACAGTCTATGACCCAGAAGACGAACATTCCCTGTTCCAAATATCGGCGGCTCTTATCCTAAGGCACTTCCCTTGATATAGAATGACTATGTTATACAAAACATAGGACAAACACAGAATTGATTTGGATGTTTTTCAAAGACACGGATGAGTCACCTGTGGTTTCAAGTCGCAACACACTTGCAGGTCCAACAAAGGTACAATGCCGCAACGTCAAGGAAAGGTTGAGCACAGTGAATGATGATTTCAGCACGAACGTGGTACTTCGAGAAATGTTGACGTCATATGAAACCAAGGTTTCGTTTGGTGTGGATCGAATATTTTGCTGTGTTGACCTACTTGATTTATCTGATCGCCGTTTCCTTGCTCTATTCTCTAGTTCCTTCACTGTTTCCTCTTTTTTTTATCAGGACAGGAGGATGTTGTTCTGACATCCGATAACCCTTACAACAAAGCGAGTTTTCCCAGGAACTATTACACTTATTGCCTTTCTCACATTTCAAAACGACCTTTTACGCCTAAGTTATCGATTTAACTCGATTTAAGAGTGTAAAGTTCGTGAGGAATTAGAAGAACGCTTTAACGACAAGGACATCAAGAACGAGCGGAGTGGTTTACCACATCACAGACTGCTAGCGGCGTGCACCCCGCACCCTTTGGGGAAGAATTCAGTAATTGCCTGAGTCAAAAATAGCAACCCAATGGGTGCGGCATGGGGAGTCTTATGTATCCAAGACTACGACTTGCGTCAGATAGGGCATCGACACCCGATGCAATTCATGGGGTGTTCGAAATACAGTAGTCATGCGTTCCTTATAAATGGAATGAACAAGAATTTGAACGATTGCAGTTTAGGGGAACGTGTACTTCGCGGCGTACGATGGTTGCTTCAAGGTACTGGCCTGCACATCGAGTTTACAGGATTTTCACTTTTCCACATCTGTTCCTATGCAGGCCACCCAGAACACATCGCCGTTAGGACATGGAAGTCCTGCCAGGCAGACTCACTCCAAGTCGCCTCATACCATTAAACTGAAGGCGATAACCCAAGGACACATCGCTGAGGACACAGCCGACTTTAGCGACACCTTCGTGTTCACAGTAGACTCGTTTCACACAAGTCATAACTCACACGAGGGGACCAAATGACACTGGTACGATTTTCCTCTTTTCGACGTCATCTGTCCTGAGAAATTCTGATCTCTGAACACGTAATTGCAAACCACACTACCCAGTACAGCAGGTAGGCCTTCTTTAGTCTTAGAGAATGATATGTGATGCTCTGGCAGCCTACGTCGCCGTGGCGATGCGGAGACGCCACGGCCTTCTGCGTGCTGGAGTAGATATGGCGCAGCTCTCTGGTAGTTTCAAATATCTTTGAAGGAAAGAATGCATGCACATTTCGTGGGCGTACCCTTCCCCTGCTGACGCCGAACTTGATGTAAGCTGCGTTAAATTGCGGACACTGACAATGTGAAGCCTTCCCAACAGACTGACTGTGTTAAATCAGGGCCCTGTGACTCACGATGAACAGAAGCACACTTCTTCTTAGAGTGGGGAGAGAGCAGTTAACCAATCGGCTTGATACTACTAAAGTTGGATACAAGCAACGCATAGTTCCTCGAAGGTAGCGTTTTCGCGTTCATTGATGATCGAATTGAATTGTGAGAAAAACGTGGCGTGCGTTGGAGACGCTCGGAGCTGTGCAGACTCGTGGTGTCCGTAATGTGAGGGTTTTCATCCAAGTGATGTGGTAGCAGCATGCCATGACCCGCGAATATTTTTCTCTATGCTTTGCCAG